>NW_027311948.1:0-239967 GCF_040954645.1 Diabrotica undecimpunctata | reverse complement strand
AAAAAAATAATCAAAAAAAGTTAGCTATGAGTAATTTTATTGAGAGTTTTAAATATCTAGAATCTCATTACTTCAGGAGTCAAATCAAGAAAAGAACTTATCTACCATGTGATCTTAATATAAGAAAGCTCTTTAAAGTTTACGTCACATTAGTGGATAGCTTTTTTATGGTTAAGAAACATTATTTTCGTTCATATTTTGCAACGCACTATAATATAGGTTTTGGAACACCTATTACAGACGCATGCTCTCTTTGCTTAATATATAAGGAAGAGATAAGAAAAGAAAAAGATGAGGAGCAAAAAAAAAGAATTTAATGTTTTACAGGAATTACATAAACTTAAAGCAAAAGAATTTTACAAAATTCTTAAAACTAACAGCAGCGAGAGAGAAGTTTTTTCAATGGATTGTCAAAAAAACTTAGCTCTTCCGAAATTACCTGATCAGGGAGCTTACGTCTCTTCCAAATATATTCTTTATAATTTTTTAATTGTTAATGGTATTTCTAATATGAAACTTAACTCTGACACAGTTTTAACATATCTATGGACCGATTTAGATTTGCCAAAAAACTCAAGTGTTAAAGCTTCAGCGTTATTTCATAGATTATCAAAATATAAATTTTCTAGAGATGTTAAAGAAATTTAAATTTGTGTAGATGGCTGTCCAGGTCAAAATAAAAATATTACAATGATCGGCATGAGTAGTGTGTATTAGTATGAGCAAAATGAGGAGGGGGTCAATGAACCGAGGCCGGTCTAGACAACATTTAATAGGGTTACTTAAAATAGGGTGGAGCGAATTAACCAATTAAGATTGTACACAATTTCGTGGTCAAAATGACTAATTATAACAATAATTAATTATAAATTACCCTAGAGTAATCTAAAATAGGGTGGGGAAATATATGATATTATTACACGCAAAATGAGGAGAAGCTATATAGAGTAGGGTACGGTAGGAAAAATGTGTATAAGAAGCCAAAACTTGCACACATCAATCAGAATTTCAAAATGAGTGCTATATTTCGAAACGTATTTTTGGGTGAACGTCGGTTTTACCTGAATCCATCGAACTCAAAATTTGTTTCTGTTTGTCTAGCACATGAATTGAATTTTGAACCGGTAGTGTTCATCAGTGGTAATAAACAAGATCGTGTTTTATTTAGTGAAACTGAGTGGTTAAACTTTCTATCATATAAAACTGTAATTGACAGTTTCATGGGAGGAAATTCTCAACAATCAATTAATGATGGTAAAATACAACTAGAGTTCATGCAGCTACCACAAATGTCAGTTGTAAAAGTTACCAATGGTGAATCACAGATAATTTTGGGTGCCAATTCCATTGCGTCGTTATGGATACTACTTCCAATAATTAATTACCATTTGGAAACTTTGAAAAAGGATAAATTCACCAGTTCCCTAGAAATATTAAAGTTGGGGGTTGATTCAAATGATCCTATTAAAACCGGGCTACAAATAATGGAGCCAATAAAGAATATAAATACAACAACTTACGGTATGGCGTTGGAGTTAATTCACAGATTTCCAGAGCTACTCAATGATAAAATTTAGTGAAAATATTCGTATTCACTACATTGAAGCAACTTGTTCATGTAGAACGAAGTATTGGGAGTTTGTGGCTGCTGACAGAGTAAGATTTCAACATAGAATAAAAGAACTTGCTAAAATTATTAATCCTGTATTGGATGTTAGGCATAGAAATAAATACATTTTGTAAAAAATTTAATATATTAAATTACCCCTTCCACTGTAAATTATTTAAGTTATATGTAGGAACAGATCCTTCACAAATTAATAGTCACCATGTGTCTGGAAGATAAGTCAGACAAACTGAATAATTTTTATAGCAGGTTATCCACATTTAAAAACTGGAGGGGGTTGGTTCCCTCGATTGAGTTAGCAGTATATGGATTTTACTATCTACAAAAAGAAGATATTGTAAGGTGCTTTTGGTGTCATGTAGAAATTTATCATTGGTTATCTACGGATGATGTTTATAAAGAACACATCAAATTCAGTCCAAACTGTAGTTTTGCACAAATAATTCACACCGAATTTTCTAACCACCAGAAAAATTATAGATCAACACCAGACATGAAAATCGAAAACAAATTTTCTAAATACCAGATGAATAAAGACATAAAAACCAAAAACACTCAACTAAATAGAAATACAAATTTATATCTAAATGTGCTTCTTATTTTTGTGCATTGTATATTTTTCTTATTGAGTATCTGTATAAGTAGAAAAGAATGTAAAATATAATGCAATGTTGAAGATGTAAACAAAACTGTGTATGTTGGATTATTTATCCTATAAGTAAAAAAAAATAAAAGATTTTTTTGTAAAAAACAGTTTTTATTTTAATATTATAATACATTATTTTTATTAATCCATGAATTATGTGTAACATCCATCCCTAACCATTTCACAAACACCTTGTTACCCTTTCTTTTCAATACCTTCTCTACTAAGTAGATATCAGGGTACCGGGTTTTCTTTAATTCTTCGCTGTAAAACGCTCCTTGAATTTCTTCTTTGCGTGAATCTTCTAGTAGGTAAGTGACTGGATTTGTCTGCTTAACTTTTCTTATTTTAAAAATCTCATTTGTCCAATTGGGTAAATAACCCTTTGTAAACAAATTTCTAAATCTCGAAATCCGAACGTGATCACCAACTTTGAATTTATGTTTCTTGGGGTCAATGATTTTAAGGTAATTATACGCAATTATTTTCTTGGCATTCTTTTCATTAACTTTGCTAGGAATAGCACCTGTGGTTGAATGTATAGTGTTATTGTATTTTTTTACTATATCAGGAAGAATATTCAACCACTTGTAAGTACCTTGCAAGCTGAACTGCTTCCACAACATTGATTTTATTGTTCTTATTACTCTCTCTGCAATGGAGGCTTTTAAATTCGAGAATGTACTGTAATGGTTAATATCACGTGACATCATAAGCTCACGAAACTGTGAATTGTAAAACTCCTTACCCAAATCTGTTTGAAGGTTTTTTGGTGGCTTCTTCATTTGATTCAAAATTTTTTCCATAGCTTTAGTAATTTCATTCCCTGTTTTTCGTTTAACCGGTTCCGCCCACACAAATTTACTAAACGCATTAATAACAACGAGAATATACTGGTGTCCATTATTTACTTTGACATAAGGAGTCATTATAGCTAAATCTGCTTGAATCAGATCGTTTAATCCTTTGATGATTACATGTCTCCGTCTAAAATTTTTTCTTGCCGGTTTATGGAGTTCGTGTATGACTTGTGATTTAATGTTTGACATCTTGTTCTAAAGGACAACGAAGGGTCATATATACTACAAAAGACGAATCTTTTTCTAGTTTAAATGAAATTATATCACCTTTAAAAATCTTTACTCCTGGTAAGTCATCATATTTATACTCTGTGTTAACCGATTTCGAGTTTATTATAACTTTTCCACCTGAAACATTAATTTGTACAAAATCAATAGTACCACTTAGTGAAAATTCATGTGAAAACAAACCACTATCCAACATATAATATTCTTTGTTTAAGTTTGTTTTTTTTGTTCCTTTGAAAGTTAATACACATTTACTATAGAAAGAAGAAGGATCACACACAAAATATAATGGCGAGAAAGATAGATCAGGAGTTTGACAATTTTTTAAAAAATGACTTCCAAATCTATTTATAGGCATTATTGTATTATATTACCTTCTCGAAGTTCTTCAATTATAGATATAATTTCATTTACGTGTCCGTCGTTACCCGCAGCTTTTGATGCTACAAGCAGTCGTAATCTATCTATAAGTTCATTAAAATCATCGAAGTATTTATACTCTAATGGGTTGCCACTATATTTTCTAAAAAGTGCACCACCCTTTTTTTTTAAATTTTTAGCTAAATTTCGGGTAACAGGCCCTTGTGCTAAATTTCCGGGGAGTGAACTTAAACGAGTTCTAAATGATTGGGGTCTCGTTTCCAAAGCTGGTTTAATAATAAAATTATATTTATCTTTTATTTTTGATGGAATACTTTTTATAGGCAATTCAGGATTATTGTTTCTATATATTGCATTTGTTCTACGTAAAATATCAACATACTCATTAACATCTGTTTTTTTAAACGATTGGGGGTTTACTTTGAAAAGCAACTCATAAAGACCCGGTGTTCCCTTGTATCTTATATTATTAATAATCAAATCTGCTCCATCAAAATCAATTATGGAATCTCCGATAGAAAATTTTTCTGTTTCCAAGTCATGATAAATTCCTAAATCGTGGTCGAAATCACCTTTTGTGTCTTCGATGTTAGCTTTAATATATTTCTTTGGTAAGGGTGAAGTATAATTTTCGTAAAATTGATTCATTATATCTGGATTAGTAATCATCTGATTAAATTCTCTAAGCGTATCCTCAAAATATCGATTAATACTCTCATCCGTGGTATTCGCTCGTCCTTCTGACTGAAAAGTTTCTTCTGGTTGTTGTGTGAATACTTCTTCTTTTGGAATAATAGATTCATCTCCAAAATTAGTAGGTGTTTTTGACCCCCCAGGGAGTATACTTGTATTTGGAGAAGAGTAAGCTAAACGATAATTAGATTTTCGCATTTTATACCTTTTTGGTGTGCTTAATCTCAATGGTTCTTGAAAAGAATACTTTGGTTCTTGTTTAATAGATGGAACGGTTTCTAGTTTATGCAAAAGTTCATTAAGTGGTTGAGTAATTGGTTTATAATTTTTTTCTAAAGCAGATTGAGACTGAACGATGTCATGTTTTAAACTGCGATACTTTTTCTTTAACGCTTGTCGCGATAAAAGCAGTTTTCGTGTAACTTTGGGATCCATTGTGTATTCTAACCCCCTTTTACAGCCTTATATACTTATCGAACCCACAGCGATATCGACCCGTTGATTTGGAAGAGTCTTTATCAATGACTATAAATCCATATCTATCTTTCCAGCAAAATGAACACAAATCTTTAAACTGTAAGAAAGTCATATCAATATTTACGTGATCATCAAAGATATGTTTTAAATTTGTAAAGTCCTGTTGAAAAACTACAAGTAAATTAGAATTATCTCTAATTAATTGTTTTGAAATTGCACTATATGTTTGACATAAATAAAAGCAATCTAAGTGTTTATGTCTTCCGTAACAATAATAATTTTGTATAATTTTTTGGTCACAGGATGGAATATCATCAAAAATAACTACCGAATTCTCTTTAATATCATCTGGAGGTGGTACATTAGATGAATCATTATATTCTTCATAACCAATTTCCTTTATAGGCTCAATCAAGTTTCGCAAGTACATATACTTTGGTTGATACAACGATTTGGAATATAAATAAATATTTTCAAATCTAAAACCATTTGGATGTTCAATTAAAGACAATAATACGTTAGTCTTGCCACACCCACTTGGTCCAACAATTAAAACCCTTTTGACACCATTAAAGAGATAACCATGTTTTACCTGAAGTTCTTTGGTAATATCATCGTGGTTTGTAATGGGAAGAGAGAGGTTTTGTGGTTCAATCTTCATCGCGAAAATGAGTTTAAAATATTTGGGTATATATAGCCCAACACCTATATATATATATAAGAGGCACACCATGAAAAAAAAACAAACTACAAAAAGAAAAGGACGTGGGTTATTAAACTCACTCATTAACAAGCTCCCTCTAGAGCTACATCTTCCAGGATATTCATATTGTGGACCAGGAACTCGTTTACAACAAAGATTAAAGCGAGGGGATAAGGGAATCAATAAACTAGACGAGGCTTGTAAACAGCACGATATTGAATACTCTAAAAATACTGATTTATCAACCAGACACGAGGCGGATAAGATTTTAGAAAACAAAGCTTGGGATATTGTAAAATCGAAAAGGACCCCGTTTGGACAAAAAGCAGCTGCTTGGTTTGTAACAACAGCTATGAAAGGAAAACGAAAGTTAGGAATGGGCCTTAAACGCAAAAAAGGTGGTTCCCTTCGTAAAAGAACATATAAAAAAAAACGAGTAATTAAAACACCGAAAAAGGGTGGATTTTTGCCCATACTTCTACCTTTATTGAGCGCACTCGGAGCCGTCGGAGGAATGGGTGCAGGAATTTACAAGGCCGTTGGAGATGCGAAGGCTAATCGAATGAGTCTTGAAGAACAAAAACGCCATAATATTGCCATGGAACAGAAAGGCAAAGGATTGTATTTAAGACCGTATAAAGGGTATGGATTATACTTAAAACCTTATTCAAAAAACTAAACCTCCCTCATCACGCTTTAACAAATACAGATATAATAAAGTATGGTAAAACATTACCATATTTTAGAGGTGTATTCATGAGAGATATGTTACCCAAAAATATTTATAAAAACGAGTGTGGTGTTATAAATTTAGATTCAACAAGTGGTGAGGGGACACACTGGGTAGCCTATGCAAAATCTAAATCTCAAGTAATTTACTTTGATTCATATGGAGACTTACCCCCGCCACAAAATGTAATCAAATATTTTTTAAGTAATGGTGATGTACAGATATATTACAACTACGATAAAATCCAAAACGATTCATACAAGTGCGGTCATTACTCACTAGATTTTCTATTCAGCTACTATAAATAGCAAAGAATGTAATATGTTTACGTAAAATGTCTTTAAACTTTACGCTTACTGGAAGCTCTTCAAATCTGAGCTATAATTTTAATCCTCCGATTTACCTTGAAGATGAATTCGAATATGAAATTGGTCTAACCAGTTTTTATAGTTTTAATACTATTCCAAATGTTGATGAAAGCAATAACGTTTTTCTTTGGCAATTCAAAAATTTAACCCATACCTACAAAATACCTAAGGGCTCTTATGAATTAGATGATATTACAAACCTTATTCAAAAAAATATGAAAAAAATTGATAATGATGCGACTTTAGAAATTACTCCACAATTATCAACTTCTAAAGTTGTTATTAAGAGTAACCGAGAAATATCATTTCTCCCAATGAATTCTATCGGGGTATTATTTGGTTTTAAATCACGACTACTAGCTCCAAACCAAACACATGTTTCAGATAAACCGGTGGAAATATGGGGAGCAAACACCCTGTGTGTTGATTGTAACATCGCTTCAGGATGCTATTTAAATGGAAACCCTGTCCATTTCATTCATAATTTTTTTCCATTGGTACCGATTGGGTATAAAATAGTGGACGCTCCTCAAAATATTTTGTATTATCCAGTTGGCATCAAGACAATTACCAACATTACAATAAAAATTATTAACCAAGCAGGTAAACTTATTGACTTTGGAGGAGAAGAAGTAACTGTAAATCTACATCTTCGAAAACGTATATAATGGTTCTAGTTTTTTCTCACCTACCAAAAACATATATAAGGAGATCTCCTTCTAAAATAATAACATCATCTAATCGTCGCTTCCTACAATCGCTAGGATTTAAAGTTTTGGTATAATGGAAATTCTTCATGTTACTGGTCAACCTTTTAATGACAACACCATTGAAGAATATCAGTTTCACACATATCAACCATACATTCCTGGGAAATTGGGTTATAATGATGAAATACGTATTCCTATTCAAGATTTAGATGCATTTACATATCCAGCCAATAGTTATCTTTATATCGAAGGACGCTTACTCACACATGATAATCACACACCAACAAAACTAAAATTTATTAATAACAGTATAGCTTACATGTTTCGCGAACTACGTTATGAATTAAATGGAGTAGTAATTGACTCAGTACGTGATGTAGGATTGGTATCAAGTATTAAAAACTACCTGAGTCTCAACGAAAATCAAAGCCTGCAATTGGAAAACGCGGGTTGGTTTCCAAAAATGAATAGAATGGAAACCAATAATGAAGTCCCCAAAAACAGCGTGTTGGTGGATTCAAATGGACACTTTAACGTATGCATACCTCTAAGACTCCTATCAGGGTTCTTTGAAGATTTTAAGAAAATTATTATGAACATGAAACAGGAATTAATACTTATTAGATCAAATGATGATATTGATGCTGTAGTAAGCATAGATGAAACCGAACGACCAAAAATTGATATTAGTAAATTATATTGGGAGGTACCACATGTAACACCAAGTATACGAGAACAGATACGACTTAACAAGATTTCACATACAAATCAAGAATTACCTATTAAATTTCGTTCTTGGCAAATGATTGAATATCCTGCTCTAAACAATTCTACTCGCCATACATGGTCAGTGAGGACTAGTACAAAAATAGAAACACCTCGTCACATTATTGTTGCTTTCCAAAATAACAGAAAATCCAAATTGACAAAAGATATGAGTAAATTTGATCATTGCACTTTAAAAAATATTAAAGTATTTTTAAATTCTGAAAGATATCCCTATAATGATTTACAATTAGATTTTAAAACAAATAGATTTGCGAAACTTTATGAAATGTTTGGCAATTTCCAAGAAAGTTATTATCACATGGTGCTGAATCAACCCATATTTAATCCTCATGACTTTAAAATGATTGCTCCACTCATACATATTGACTGCTCTCGCCAAAAAGAAATAATTCAATCGGGATCAGTCGTGTTACGTATAGAGTTTGAGACAGATGAGCCAACAACCTCTGATATCTCGGCTTATTGTCTAATATTACACGAGAAAGAATTTACATATAATGCCTTAACTAAAATAGTAAAACAATTATAAATCGATATTATTATGCTTGACAGGTTTGCTTTTTTATTATATTTTTATACCGGGGCATGTGTTGAGATTGAGGGGAGATGTGCATAATGTATGAGGAGAAATGGTATCTATAGTATTATATGTGAGTCTCATGCGCATGACTAAAAATTGTTTTATAAATACAAGTTAGATACCGCATTAACACACTCTTTAAAATGTGTCTAATAGTAGATGTGCAAGGTTTTAATACCGAAAAAAATAAATTTATCGCAAAAGAGCTGGCATTCTATGATGGCAAAAAAATTAGTCATTATTTTTTCAAACCACCATATCCAATGAGGTTGTTGAATCCAGAGTTCCATAAACAAGCTGTATGGTTAATGAATAATTATCATGGTCTTAACTGGAATAATGGATTTACCCCACTACATCAAGTTCGTGATATTATCCAATACTTGACAAGTAATGTTAATATCGTTTATGTTAAAGGAAAAGAAAAAGCTCAGTATATAAAAAAGTATAGTTTGGCACCAGTAATGGAATTTGATGAACATCCAGCTTTGGAGAAAATGGAACCTACATGTCCTTACCATTTAAATAATATTGGTGTATGTGCACTATCTAATGTATTTAACTTATACAAAAATTTTATTATGCAATAAATATTTTTTCTTACCTAATGTTTTATTTAAGTAATAAAAATACCTTATTAAAAAATAATACTTTATTAAATAATTACTATATTCAAACGATATAAGTGTTAGTTAAATTTTCCAGCGCAAACCTGCATAAACGACAACTGGATTGAGCAGGGGCAAATCCTTCTAGCTCTGTTCTCCATTCGGGACGATTGAAGTGTACAAAACATGGAAGTCGAGCTCGAATTTCGAAATCCTGTACAAATTTCTTGGGTAGTAGATACCAAGCCTTCAATAGTTCCAATGGGTCAATACATTTTCTAATGTACGGTATCGTAAAGCTTTCCAATTCTGTTTTTGTAAACATGTACAACGGTTTTTGTGGATGCTGATTCATCACAATTCTTTTCGGACAACATTCCATTATTGTTAAAACGGTTAATGTTTTTAAACACCAAGTCTATCCACTTTTGCTCCTCGACTGTAGAAATGAAAAATAGTCTATTTTCTTCTTCCGGTGAATAAACTTTTCCACTACGCAAGCGCATCACTTATACTAAGTCTTGAAAAGTTTTTAAACATACAAAGTTTATTTTGATATTCCCTTTTTAACTGGTTAATAATTTTATGTAACTTTTTAACATTTCTTGTTTTTTCGTAAAATAAAATATCGCGTTTTATTCTTTTAATATCTGCACGAAACTGATCGACTCGTTCACGAAACTTTTTTGAACGCATACTGTTCACATTAACGAGCTTTTAAAACTCTTATATCCCTCTACTCTGAGTGACTTGCAGACCCCCACTCCTAATGATATAGTAACACTAGATTGTACCACATCCCCCACGCATCGCAAGTCCCCCACTCAAACTAATTAGCATACTTATAGTATAGTTTTGTGTTCAAAATATAAGAAACAAGAGGAACATGTCGTATAAATATTGTGATAATTTGGATAATCAACCTAGTGGTGACGAGTGGGATATATTTCCGACACTCTCTTTTTATATTGTACGACAAAAGCTGTGCCTTATTTGTCGTAAAATGTCTGGAACTAGACTTATTCCAAGAAATTTAATATTTAAAGGGTGGAAATTGGTATTTGAATTTTGCACATTTTGTAGTGAAACTAGACCCATGGGATTATCTCATCGAAACGTAGGATATCGTGATGGGTTATTGGAATCTCCACCACATAAATGGGACTCCCCACGGCCTGTGTTAGATTTACTATAAATAGATGTTAAAACCTTGGTAGAGATTATTAAAATGGTATCATTTGACTTTATTGTTTTACAAGCAATTCTGGGAAATCTGCTTTTAATCCAGCAACCAATCAATGTTAGGGAAGTTTTTGTGTGCTTTGACAGTAATGGTACACTAAATGAAACATGGCCTGAGACATGGTCAAGAATGGAATCATATCCGGGAAACCATTTTTTACCAACTTTACAAGCTGAAATACCACTAAACAGCACTAAATATAAATTGCGTTTTAGACATATAAGTGGTAGAAGCAGTGACTCCAAATGGTTAGAACTTTATAATGAAAGATTTAAAAAGGATAAAGTTATATCTCCAATATTTTATTATATAGCTATTTGTTCTACTTTTTCTATACTTGCGGTATTAATAGAATTTTTTAAGATTTTAAATAAAAAGATTTGTTTATATACATGTGTTTTATTGATACATATAAATATACAATTATTATACAAAATTTACAAATATGAATCATATTGAAAGGAATTGACTTTAAAAAGTTCATCCAAAGGAATATTTTCTAAATCGGATAATGCCGGAGCGTCTAGCAGCTTATTCCCAAATGTTATAAGGTCATCTATATTACCATTATGTGAAGTGATTAAAAAATGCCCCCACGCAAGTGTTTTTACGTCACCGTTTATAACATAGCGTTTGTCATCCTTAGCAGATAGTGCAATTTTATTTCTAAGTTCTGTATATATGGTGTGTAAATTAGACACAAATACATACATTTTTCTAAATATTACACCACCTTTTTTAACTAACAGAACGTAATCACTCATTTGCAGTTGTGTTTTGGTTATGTGTTTTGAAATGCCTTTTGCTTTTTTTATTAGTTCATTTGCTTCTATACAATAAGCTTTAGCACCTGTACCATAAAAACATTTAATGGGTATAGATGCAAATTCATCTTTCATTTTTCCTAATATTGAAGGGGTTTTCGGTATCCCGTGAATATTATAAGTCGGATAGTTGGAGGTGTCGAAATGTTCTAAATTTCTTTTCATATCCGCATAGAAATTGGGGGTATATATCTCCATAATCAAGGAGTCTGTGTCTGTGTATAACAAGTTTGCAGCTTCTCCATACTTCTTTTTGATGTATCCATAATAAAAATCATATATCACAATTTTCGATAAATCTAAAATTGTAAATCCAACATAGAGAGGCTTATCGTAAACTATTTTGGTTTTACCCAAATGAACCGCAACCAAATTTTCATTAAACACAGAACAAGACTTGAATTCTGGTTTCGAGATAAGTGCCCTGGCTCCCAACGAATTTGTTTTGGTTTCCCAGCGAGTACAAAGGCGGATATCCTTTCTTTTTTCAAGATTCTCTAAAGTCTTTCCGAATATCGCATTATTTAGCAATTTAAAGAGATCCCGCTCAAACTCGTTTTTGGCTTTGTTTCTAAGTGATGTGTTTAGGTCAATATATTTTTTTAGCCATGGTGATTGCGAAAACTCTAGTATACGATGAATCCTTTTTAGTACCAGACCATACTTAAGACACTGTTTAAGATTGCGATAATGAATGACGTATTTAGTTTTATTGTTGAGATTTGGTATAAGTTTAGGATATTTGCTTCCTGGTGGTACCATGCTTTCGGGGCAGAATGGCATATCATTATGTGCAGAATGTAAATGAGCTGGATATTCCAAATCTACTTCCAACACATACCCTTTATCCGCATCATCTTTCACCGAAAAACAGTTAAAGTTTTCAACATCCGTTACCCATTTGAAATGTCCATATGGAAGATATTGACACATGGCAGCACCATATAAATTTGTGGCATCTAGATACATGATGTAAGACTCGGGTTGTTGAGGATCAAAGTTGGGTACATAATGATTATTTGCCACTGCTTCTCTTTTACAACATTGTGCCACACCTCCTCGTACCCCTTTCTTTAAAAAGTGTACCATGTCAATGTCGGTAAGAAGCTCCAGTTCAATTTTGGTGTATCTTAACATGGCATCCCAACTTAGTGCAGGAGCTGTTAGGTAGTGACAAGGATCTAAATTGTATTCTTTGTGACATATGTTTCTAAAGTTCTCAAACACGTCAGCTAATAATAAGACATCTGAGATTAGGTACAACATAGCATAGTCACTAATAGATTTACAATCAAATGTGTTCCATACATCAATTGCTCTTGCATAATCGTCATCAGAAATGTCTTGGTTAGTTAGATTATTGTAGAAATTTTCTTTGGGCGGTAGTGTTTTTTCTTTGAGTTTGTCAAATCCATCCATATATGAATAAGGAAAAACACCCTTGCGTCTCACAAGTTCAAATTGTTTAGTATCTGGGAAATACTTTCTAATTTCTATACATTGCTCTGAGTTTAAAGTTGCGCTCAGAGTATCCAAAGGTTTCGCCAAAAATCTGTATGAATCAACAAATTTCAAATAAATATATTTATGTGGGTCCTTTTCTACCAATATTGATTTAGAAATTGTTATATATTTTTCTTTGGTCTGGGCAACTACTGAAACTTTTTCACCAGCTGTTGAAAGCTCTTTAACAAATAGATGACAGTCATAATTGCTCATATTGTGTAAAAATACAGGTATTGAATTTGAGAGTTTGTAATTTATATTACAGGAATTATGAGCTGGCCCAAGATATTTTGAAGTTAAATGATGATGATCTCTTACTTTATGATTAAAAGGATTAAAGGGT
The DNA here is from genome assembly GCF_040954645.1 of Diabrotica undecimpunctata. Taxonomy (NCBI): domain Eukaryota; kingdom Metazoa; phylum Arthropoda; class Insecta; order Coleoptera; family Chrysomelidae; genus Diabrotica; species Diabrotica undecimpunctata. The sequence continues at coordinate 226,651 of NW_027311948.1, read as the reverse complement.
TTTTTACACAAGTAACATTCAGTAGCGCTCACATGTTTTTCAAATTCTTCTTTTGTTAACGGTAACATTGGTTTAATATGTTTAAGGTGATTCGTGTATAGTTCATTTACTAAACACTCTAGTTTCTGTATAAATACTTTGGGAGCATCCTCTCCTTCATATTTTATTAGTTTTGAAAGTGAATCATCATAGTTGCATTTAAGGTAAAATGCAAACGAATATGCTTGGTGTTCAGCTGTTTTGATTGAATATGAGTTTCCATTAAAAGGTTCAGCATAATCTATGGGCTTAAGCAAACTTTCAAAGTCCGCATACACAACAAATGGTACAGGCAACATTTTTTGAATGTTGATAAATTTTAGTATATTTTCTGGCACCATTTCGCCAAACTTATTTATTTTAGGACTTGATGTGGGAAGTTCTGTGTAAATATGTAAACAGTCGCTCTTTTGGTGATTATTGAGCTTTTCTTCTTTGGTAAAGAATTGTAGACATCCATCACATAAATATTCTTTGCGAGTGTTTTTTGTTTTTTGACTTTTTACAAGTCTGACCAAGTCTAGAATCAGACAATAATGACTTTGTTTATCATTTGTTATAAGCAAAAGGTTTACATGAGTGGCATGACGATTACTTGTAAAGTAAAGTGGGCCAATTATTTCATATTGCCTTTTATTATTTACGAAATTGGATTCTAGCCCATAAACATTTACTGAAATATTATTAAGGGTCTCAAACTGTTTAATATCTTTCAGTTTCATCGGAAAGTCAATCCCTTCAAAATTTAACAAAGTATCATACGGTGGATATGATTCTGGTTTGCTTGGGTTGCCAACGGGAGGAAAAATAGCTGCGTTAACACTCCACGCAAAACACTTATTATCTCTGTTTTCGATATTTAAAATAGCATGTTTTCTTACTATGGGTATTGGGAGACGAATATATGTTGATGCAGAAATAGAGTTAAATTTGTTTATGTTAACATCTAAAAACATTATTTCCTGTAATGCCCAATTTGAATCTTTTTCTTGAAATTCTGAGGCTTGCGTCATCAGTGCTTTCTTAAAATCATCAAATGTTTCATCCATCTTAGTGCTAATAGATATAATTGTATTGCATGTGTTCATGGACTTGATATCTGATAGGCCACTATCAGGTTTTAGATAAAGACTAAATATTTCAAAATTTACCTTTATGATATTGTGCAGATGTAGATATTCCCTCAAGATGTTCAAAACTTTGGGTTTAACATCATTTAAAAATCCATGATAATCCATTTTCTTATTACTATAAAAACGATAAGATGCGATTCTGTTTTTAAACGCATGTGTTAATTTGGAAACACTGGCATCTATCACTTCCAATCCAAGTGGTCTTAATCTTTTTTTGGGAATATAATAATCCCCATTATGCTCACTATCACTATTCACATTTCTGTATTTACATGTTTTTCTGTGTCGGGAGAGGTTATCTGAGCGCGAAAACGATTTATTACACATAGTACACGTATTCATGATTCTCGATAAACTACTGAGGAGTTCCGCTTATTTGCCTTAAATAGTATAATGATATTATGAGAATGTTACCCCCACCATGCTATTTTCAGACATTGGTCATTGATCTTGAGTAGAACTGATGTTGTCTAGACTATTGCGTGTCGTTCACCCCAATTTTTAGAAATTAATCATTAATCTTAAATAGACCAGATGTTTTCTAGACACCCACATGTTCAGGGGCTTATTTAATTGACCCTTGTTTAGAAATTAATTAATCATAATTATTTCATAGTTCTAATTATTCACTGTTGACCAAATGTTGTCTCTAGAGACCAAAATGTTGATATAGTTCACCCTTTAGCTCTATTTTAGATGTGAGAAGCAGATAATTATAACACCCCCCTCCAATACATACCGAACCCGCCTATCTCTACTACTTGAAAACATATAAAATGATACACTTGTATTTTTTGTGAATTAAAATGGTGTTAGAAAACGAATACCAAGCAATGGATGAAGAAGTTATAAACCCTTTGGATGCCATACTTGAATTAGAAGATAGTGACAATGTCTCCACGGATGAAAGTTTTGTTTTTTCGGTATCTACGGAAAACCTATCAGATTTGGAAGAAAATGAAGTGATAGAGACTGATTCCGCCGAAGTGGACAACAAAATTATGCAAGTGGATGAGGTCAATAATGTACGCTTTTTGGCATACGAATGTAGAGGAACAGTTTGTTTAAGCCAACATTATTATATTATAGACAATGAAAGTCTGTGTCCATCGTGTTTTTTCGAAACTCTTAGGGGAGTACCAACGTATATTCACACGAATCATGTAACGGAACATTCTAGTGGAACTGCGGATAATCTGAGTGCACGTATTTGTGCGACTTGTAATAAAAATTTATACATTTACTGCTTATCAAAATACTGCATTGTTTGCAAATCTATAACAATAAATACACCATTTTAAAAACTTTGTGTCTTTTTTTTAGGCTCTTTTATATATAATATTTATCTTTTATTAGTTTTCATAAATACAGCGGTGGGAATATGTTATTTACCTGCTAGTAAAAAAATTAGCACTTTTGTATTGAATTTTAAAAAAATAAATTATATATTTTTGAATTGGTTATTTTTTTTTTCAAATTAGTAATATATGAGAAAATAATGTTTTGACAAAATTTCTGTAGATGGGGTTTACTACCCTTATTTAAAATGATTAGGTAAACATTTTTTTTCAAGTTTTGACTACACCTGTATTTGCGAAATAAGAATCCAAAATATTTTTTCTTAGTTTTAATAAATAAAGCGGCAAATAATTTTTTAAATTTATTTAATTTATTTTTTGGTATAATAAACTTAACTCCGTCAATGGTTAAAAGTGAACTTGAAACGAAAATACCAAACAGGTACCTAGCGCTGCCTTTTCGGCATGCAGTTAACTAAGTTAAAAAAAATTAGCACCTTTGTATTGAATTTTAAAAAAATGAATTATATATTTTTGAATTGGTTATTTTTTTTTCAAATTAGTAATATATGAGAATATATTGTTTTGACAAAATTTCTGTAGATGGGGTTTACTACCCTTATTTAAAATGATTAGGTAAACATTTTTTTTCAAGTTTTGACTACACCTGTATTTGCGAAATAAGAATCCAAAATATTTTTTCTTAGTTTTAATAAATAAAGCGGCAAATAATTTTTTAAATTTATTTAATTTATTTTTTGGTATAATAAACTTAACTCCGTCAATGGTTAAAAGTAAATTTGAAACGAAAATACCAAAGAGGCACCTGGCGCTTTTCGGCGTGCAGTTAACTAAGGTATGTGGGTCAAACGCGGTCAGTTTGTGTGTGTATACTAGCTTAGTGAAATGTTTAATGCGGCCGCGATCCGACAAAGATTATATTTTGAATATAATAGTTAAGAATATAGACGCTTAAAGTGTTTATGTTATTTGATATTAGCTTGGTGCAATGTTTCTGTTTAAGGTGTGTGATTTATTTTGGATTACATATTTTTAAAAAGGTATGTTTTTTTTCTTATCTATTAAACATCGCAAAAAAGAAAGTATAATATTTTGCTTTTAGAGGAAATAGTCATTACTTTTAAATAAATAAACGAATATGAAATTATATATAATATGTTAGGTGTGTGATTATTTATTTTGGAATACATATTTTTAAGAAAGTATGTTTTTTTTTCTTATCTATTATACATCGCAAAAAGAAAGTATAATATTTTGCTTTTAGAGGTAATAGTCATTATTTTAAATAAATAAACCAACATGAAATTATATATATATGTATATATATATATATATATATATATATATATATATATATATATATATATATATATAGGTACCTATATATAAAATTTTGTACTGATTTTTACTTACGTATTTTGGAAATGAAATAAAAAACCAAAAAATGTTATAAAATTTTTTATTTTAGTACAATAATCCTTAGAAACTGTCAGTATTAATATTTTAAAAATAAAAGTAAAACTTTGTATTTTTAGAATATTTTGTTTGACTATATAAAATTAATAGTATTAATTTATTAATTTTATATAATTTAACATTCGACAAACACTTTAGAACAAGATATAACAATTAAAAATGAAATTATATTCCAATAGCACAAGTTTGAATGTTTTTTAAACTATTTTATAGTGAACTTCATGGCTATCCAAAAATGATTGTTTTTCACTAACAAAGTTTTTAATAAGCACATTATATTCTTCATCCTAGCTTTGCACACTAGATTGCTTGCATTGAACACAATTTGTCACCCCGAAACAGATTATATTATGATTTTATGGAATTTTTACACATTTAAACATTTAGGCACTTTTATTTTTTAGAATATGTTTATGTAATATTAAAGTGATATACAAAATATTATTCCACTGGTTTGCATGTGTAAATAGACGTTAGAATTTGATTACAGATTGCAATGTTCTTGTTGACACTAGTTAAGCTCTGTAGAGCTCTATCGCGTTTCCTTTCATACGCACTGATTTTTTTAATTAATACTTGTCTGTGAACTTCATGGCTTTCCAAGAAACGCTTATTTTCACTAACAAAGTTTTTAAGAAGCACATTATATTCCTCATCCTGGCTTTGCACGTTTTTGTCGATTGTATCAAAATTAGTCGTCGTGTTAAGGTCTATTTTATCTGCATTATTTTGACCAGGCAATACACATTCTTCCATGCTTTCATCAAAGTCCCCTTCTTGAATGATATTTTCTATTTTTTTTTCTTCTAAACAGGTATCACCTTCATCTTCGCTTTCCGATGAAATGTTTTCATATTTGCTCTCGTTTGGAGTCGAAGATAGTGTGACATGCTCTTCGAATTCTTTATATTTCATAGGTTGGTGATGACGGATGTCCCCCTCAATTAACTCCAGAGAAGAGTTTAAGACTTCTGCAAACATCTTTCCTTTTGGTGACTTTTTAAAGTGCGAAATAATCTTCGCGCTGGATTTTGAACTTTCTGGAACCGGCAACTTTACTTTCATTTTTATAATATTAATACCGACACTTTCTAAGGATTATTTTACTAAATTAATCTGCAGTACTCGGCTTTTTATAACTTTTTGAAAAAGTGGAAAGGGCAGACCAATCTAAAAGTATTAAAATTCCTCCCTTTTAGCACATTTTTTAGCGAAAACTCGAGATTTAATCCTTTATAGCATATGACCACACCATATATTGTTACAACCCTAATGTGCTAGTTACCCTATATGGATTTCAATTAAATTTTAATGGCCTTTTAATTATAATTAAGAGTTTTCTCGTATTCTATAACACTTGTTATTTAGCAATTCACATATGTGTTGGCAACTTATCGTGGATCTAAATTTGCAAAATATTTACCATAATTAGAATAGGGGATCGCTTATACGGGCACCCTGTATTATACATATCTTGTATAGATAAAACTCCAAAACCTCACCCGCAAATATGTGGGTTCTACAATTGCGCTCGAAAAATGTTAATTATATTCACCCCATGTAATTTTTTTTAATACTACATGTACCATCTGTTTGGTTTAAAAACCAGACAATATTTCCGTTTTAGAATTAAGCGTTTTATAACGATGGAATAGCTGATAACACGCTGAATTCATTTCTATTTAATAAATATAATGTGTTATGTATATGTATAAAAAGCAAAATGTTATAAAATGAAGTTGTTTGTATTTTAAACAATTTTATATAATCAACCTATAACGTTCTACGTCTTTTGATGCCATCTCTCCATGCTTCTCTGTCTCTCCACAACTCGTCTCCAGGGTGTTCTTCCATATCCTTGTCTATTCCTTCCTATCAGCTTTTTCTGAGTCTTCTTCTTCTTGTTGTGGAATTCGGGTCTCACGCATTCTTTGAACGTTGAACAGACAAGTTGTTTGGTTTTAATCTCATCAACTATTGTGTGTGTGACTTGCATTATTTCTCTTATTCTTTCATTTGTCACTCATTCCAGTTTTGATCTTCCCACAGATCTTTACCAGAAATCCATTTCAGTAGCTTCCAGCATTCGTTTTGTTTTTTCTTTCAATTGCCACACTTCACACCCATATGTAATTATACTTTTAACTACGGTGTTCTATATTCGCTTTTTACCGTTGTTTGTTAAATTGTTAAACAATTTTAAAGGATATTATAAAATTAACATTTTTTGCCTTAACAATCCTTATAAATATTGAAATTACGTCCATAACTGAATATAAATCCAACTGATAACTACATAATGTAATCAACAAACGCCAAAATATCAGTATTGTTTATAGACTACTCTAAATATTTTATTTGTCAAAACCCGTAAAATAAAAAAGTAAAAACGTCTCCATTTTAGTTTTTATAGACTTTTAAGGTTTCCTTCCCTGAATATTTTGTTTTATTGGCTCCGTCCAGTGTTTCATCATTTATGATTTTTTATACCCGGCTATTTATATTCCGTATATTTACTGATCGTTTCTCCTCCATCTAAGATCAAGTTCTGACGATATTCATATTTGGTTTTTTTATTCTTTTCCATTTCTTCTTATACATATCATATATTTATTGATTCAAAATTAATATAATTTCTTTTTTGTTATTTGAGTTAATGGCCTTTTAATGTTACCTAAACGTTTACCCCAATTTAAATAATGTCAAATGAGGGTGCCAGAAATAATTCGTTGTCGTTAATTAAACTATTATCCTTTTCAATTTACTCAATTGGTTAGTCTAATTTGAATATTGTTGAGTGGGATTGTCTGCAATAATTAATGATGTAAAGTATTATAATTTATTTTTTGCTTATTTGGCGCAACTGGCTTTTTATATTTAATGGAGTTAATTAAACTAATCATAATATTCTGCGGGGTGGGTAGATTGACCAGTGCTTAATTGGAAATTGCTAAAGTATTTTTGACCACGATATTGTGTACAATCTTAATTCGCTTCACCCTATTTAAAATCACCCACCCTCATTTTGCATGCAGTAATATCTTATATCACCCCACCCTATTTTAGATTACTCTAGGGTAATTTATAATTAATTATTGTTATAATTAGTCATTTTGACCACGAAATTGTGTACAATCTTAATTGGTTAATTCGCTCCACCCTATTTTAAGTAACCCTATTAAATGTTGTCTAGACCGGCCTCGGTTCATTGACCCCCTCCTCATTTTGCTCATACTAATACACACTACTCAGACCATTTGACCTTCAGTGTCCATCTGTGGTACACATGGTCTGCAACGAGACATTAGTAACAATTTCACAATCGCAGGCCGCGTGCACCATATGAGGATACATCAATTTTTACAAAAATAACCAAAAAACAAATCTGATTTTATGATTTTTGCTAAAAACAAACATAAATAGAGTAATTAAAAAGAAAAAAATATTTTGGCCCAGAAGAACCGGTACAAAATTTACTCTGAATTTACCTGGCAGTTAGAGTGTTAAAATATAAATTTTCGTTTAATTTTTTTTTATTATTAAATTTGTAAATTTACAATCTGCTATTACAAGCTATTAGTAAATGTGAGTATTGCAAATACATGAGAGGAGAAATTATCCACTGATAACACTCCCAATACTAACACTAACAAATAAAATCAGTGTAGGATTATATTTTGAAACTAGAATTGAAATGGAAATTAAAATTAAAATTAAAATTAGTGAATAAAGTCTGTTGGCCACTGTCTCTTCAATCTTCGTCTGACTTCTGGTTGTAGGTGTAGTTGTCTTGCTTCCTCGTTGGGGTGGGCTGGCAGATGTTCTAAATAATTTCTTGTTAGTCTGCTGATTTCGTCTTCAACGAACGGTATTCCAGAGTCATCATGTAGTGTTTTATTACTAACGTACCACGGCGCATTGAAAATCATTCTGAGTATTTTGGATTGGATCCTCTGAATGATTTTGGTATTAGAAGGCTTTGCACAGCCCCATAGTTGCACCCCATATGTCCATATAGGCTTTCTTATGCACTTATACAAGAGAAGTTTATTATCTGTGGATAACTGTGATTTTCGGCCTATTAACCAATTAATTTGACGTATTTTCATGTTGATTTGGATTTTTTTTGCCAAGATGTGTGCTTTCCAAGTGAGCTTTTGATCAAGTGTCATTCCCAGGTATTTGACTTCTGTTTTTACTGGTAGTAATATGTTGTTCAGTCTAATTCTTGGACATATGATGTTCCTGTTGGTGAATGTAATTTGATTAGACTTAGTATGGTTAACTTTGATTTTCCATCTATTCATCCAGTCTTGTAGTAGGTTCATGTGTATTTGAAGGTTTCCTGATGATACTTGGGGGTCATCATCGATGGATATTATGGCGGTGTCATCTGCGAACATGGCTACTGTTGGAATATCAGCAGTGTATATGACGTACAGGAGGGGACCCAGGACACTTCCTTGAGGGACACCGGATTTTATGGGATAGTAATGAGAGGTTTCTGTAAGGAATCTGACTTGAAAGTGACGTTCTGTGAGGTACGATTTTAAGAGTAGATAGTGAGGAGTGGGAAAGGATGACTTAAGTTTATACAGGAGACCATCATGCCAAACACGGTCGAAGGCTTGTTCTATATCCAGGAAGGCAGCAGTGCAAATTTTTTTCTCTTCGAGGCATACATTAATGTTTTTGACAATCCTATGACACTGTTGTAGAGTTGAATGGGCTTCGCGGAAACCAAACTGGTGTGTGGGGATCACTGAATTAATTCCGATGTCTTCTGAGAATCTTTGGAGCAGAAGTCTTTCTAAGATTTTTGACATTATTGGAAGTAAGCTGATTGGTCTATATGAAGTAGTAATATTTGGTGGTTTATTTGGTTTACTAATCATAATTATTTGTGCGAACTTCCAATTAATCGGGTAGTAGGCTAATCTTATGATACTATTATATATCATTGTTAGTAGGACAATTGCTTTTCTCGGTATTTTTTTTAATATTAGCCCAGTGATCATGTCAAAGCCTGGTGCTTTGTAGTTATTGCATCTAGAAATTTGTTCTTTGACATTATTAGGAGTAAAGTATTTGATTGGTAGCATCATTGGGCATGGAGCGTCTAAGAAGTTTTTAACTTGTTCTTCGTTATTATTGTTATTAAGTTCAGGTGCACCAAAAACGTGTGAGAGATGTTCAGCAAATATTGATGCCTTTTCTTGTTCAGTTTTTCCCCAGCTTCCATCGGCTTTCCTTAGAGGTGGTATGTGCTGTATAGGTCTCTTGAATGATTTCGTTGCTTTCCAGATGCTGTGGTCTTCTTTTGACAGGCTGTTGATGAATAGTTCAAATGTATCATTCCTCGCGTCTTGTAGAGCAGTTTTAAGTTGCCGTGTTAATCTATTGTATTCATTTTTATCTATAGGATTGCGACTTCTTTGCCATATGCGCCTGGCTCTTCTTTTTTGTGCAACAAGACGTTTTATATATACGGGTATGTTGGTGTCACTTGGTTCTTTGTCATTCTGAGGGGGTGTAGCTATTTCAGCGGCTGCATGTATAGTTTGGGTGAGAAGAAGCACAGCATTATCGATATCGTCTGGTTGCTTTAATCTTATATTTAAATTTAAATTTTCATTTATGTAAGACTCGAATATATTCCAGTTGGTTTTTGATGTTGTCAACTTAGGGATATTCGGACGTTTTATAATTTGCGTAGATAGTGTCACAATTATGGGAGTATGGTCGGTGGACAGATCCCAGGATGCTTATATGTCAAAATAATTTAAGGCCATGTTATGGAGGATAAAGAAGTCGAGTAGATCTGGGATTTTGTTTGGATCTGATTGCCAGTAGGTGGGTTGCCCTGTAGATAAGTAAGAGCTGTTTGTGTTAGCTATGGCTTGTCTGAGATTTTTTCCCTTTGTCGTACATAGTCTTGATCCCCAGTCTGTATGCTTGGCATTCCAGTCACCTCCAATTACGAATTTGTTTGATAGATGTTTGAAGAAGTCTTCATATTCTGCTGTGGTGATATTATGCCTTGGAGGGCTTTACATTGCCGCAATGTCAAAAGACCATGGTTGAGAACTGATACAGATTAGTGCAGCTTGTATTTTTTCCGTCTGATACATTATTTCCTCATAGTGTGGTATAGTGTTACGTACAATAATAGCAGCGCCACCGTGTGCTGTTCCATCAGGATGGTTGGTGTTGTAAATAGAATAATGAGGGATCTTGAAAATCGTTCTGTCAGTGAAATGGGTTTCCGATATGAGTAGAACATCAATTTTGTTATGTTTAAGAAAGTTAGTAACTTCTGTGTTATGGTTGCCTAGGCCGTTGGCATTCCATTGTGCAATTCGTAGTGACTTAAGTTCCATTACTAATTTTATTTATTACTGTGGAAAGCATGTTTAAGATCACGCTAGTTTGATTAATTAGTTGTGAAAACATAGCTTTGAATTCGTTAAGGAAACTCTTCATCATCTCTCCAATGTCACTGTTTGTATTACTTACATGTGTTCCACTTGTTATTTGAGCGTAAGTTGCATGATTCTGGTTGTATGAGTTCGTATTTTTATGGACATTATTTACATTTGTTCCACCCGTTGCTTGTGTGTAAGTCGCGTGATTTTGATTGTTTAAGTGCGGATTATTCTGTACTGTATTTATGTTATATTGTAGTTGATTGTTCGCTGGAGTGTGCGATGATACTTCTCTTGCTCTGTTTCTACTGCTAATTAACTCTTTATATACCATGCATCCTTTGTAATTTGCGGTGTGTGCTCCATTGCAGAGAGCACATATGGCGGGTGTGTCTCTAGGTTTTTTACAATCAGCTGACATATGGTTGCCTCCACATTTGACACAGTGATAAGGTCTATTACAGTATGTCTTAGAGTGTCCATACAATTGGCATCTGGTACACTGGACAATGTTATTCTTTTTATACGGTGGCTCAATAACTATTTTCGCATTGTTTATAAATTGAATTTCATATATTTTTTTATTATTTCGATTAGGTTCTATATCGACGTAGAACATCATTAGAGGGTCCTTACTTACTCTGTGTTTTATATTTACAATATTGCGTACTAAATGCCCATGTTTTTCTATTTCGCTTTTTATTATATTAATGGGCACTGTATGATGTAGATTACGAATTACAACTCTGTATGCTCTATCCTCTTTCATTTGGTTCGTATGAAGCACAATTTTTTTGCTGTTTAAATGTCTTACCAGTTTTCGGTATGTTTCTGAGTCACGGGAATTTATTTTTATTGTGTTGTTCTTTAATGCTGTACAATAGAATGTCTCTGTTTGTGTTACTTCCGATAGGCTATTAACCATTTTATTGTATTCAGTAACACCATATATAAAAATTGGTGGGGGTTTAGAGGTTGCTGGAGTTTCGTTGGTATTTTCTGTACTGTTATTGTTGTCGTTTTCGTTTTCATTTTGTAGACTCTGAAATTTATTGCTAGTTACTACTGTGTCTTCGTTTTCTGTTGGTGTCGGAGGATTAATTTTGCGTTTTTTGTTACTATGTTGTATAGTTTGCCATTCGTGGATGTCCGATGACTCAATGTCGCTGATTTCCCCTGAAGATTCTTCACTTTGTAATGTACGTGTCATCTCAATCGAATCGTAAGCTCCATTTTGAGGTGAAGATAATGTGGGATTTATTTTAGGATTGTATTGACAGTTTGAGGAAGATTGTGATAGTACTTGGTTAGGAACATAATATATTGTTGTTGGTGGGTTATTTAAAATTTGTGCTGAATTTGGTTGTAAATTTTGTGGAAAAAGGAAATTTGGGCATTCTGGTTGAATTTGCTGTTGCTGATATTGAGTATTTATTATTTGACCATTAACAGTAGCAGTATAAAAAGGAACACTCACCGATAAATCTGGTGGAGCACTCATTTTAATTGTTAAAACTGTATATTTTAATTTTTAAATAGTTTATAAATAGTATATCCACTTGAACGATAATGACGGTAAAAACGCGGCCGGAGCCCGTTTTTAATCACCACTATAAACTTTCGCCTAATTCGTATCGATGTTTACAGGTCGAGAGTTAAATAAATACTTCATTTACGTTTAATGAGTTGCATTTTCAATGCCCGTCAGTATGGCAATTGAGATGCCTTCTTCTGTATTTATCATAATCTTCATTTATTTGAGACTTATTTTCAGTATTATTTAGCTTCACTATTTAATTTTTTAAGCATTTATCCTTTCCATGTAACAAACTAGCATTTTACAGATTGTATCACCTAAAGATAACGATTTCTACTAAATTTGTATTGTCGTTAACTTCCCATATTTTTACCGTGAGTGCGTAGGACACGAAGAATAGCCGTAAACCCACGCAGAGATTTAATGCCAATAGAATATAGATTCTCCCTTGGATAAAAAAGATTAAAACGACACAAAAAAGTACTGAATAAATGCCAGTTTAGCCCGTAAAATATTAAAACAGCGAAACCCATTCACATGACTAATGATGCCTTCCAATTGGGGCAATTATCCCAAAATTAATCTGACGGAATAGCACATGGAACCCTTTTCAAAAATAAAAACACAAAATCAATCACGTTTGTTTTTATTCGAACCACACGTGTAAGCGTTGTGGAATAAAATTGAACTGTAGTTGTTTGCACCACAATAGCTCATAGTGAGCATGTATGTTTTTATTGTTTTTAAAGCCAAAGCTAAAGAGAAATGATTAACAGAATCATATCAGCCAAATGGAAAAAGAAAACAACTTAAAAAAATTATAATTGGACCAACATGCAACAAAAATTAATAAAAATTTAAAAGGGTAATTTTTTGGAGTTCCATTTAGACGTTTTAAAGAAACTTCACATAATTAATATCTGAAACTTTGGAATATGGGGTTTTTGGATATGCCCAATTATTCTAAAATATTCCTGTTCGTTAAAATTGAAAGGGCGGAGTCACTTTCACTTTGTTTTGCAGTAGATCAAAATAAGATTTAAAATGCTTTAAAAATCATCAAATGATGTTGCAGCTTCATGTTTTTAAAAAAAGTGGTAAAGCATGCTAAAGCGAACAAACAACTCATATACAACACCATACTTAAAAGTATAATCACATATGGCAGCGAAGTTTGGCAAATGAAACAAAGAACAAAGAAACTGTTACTAGCAACAGAAATGGACTTCTGGAGAAGAGCAGCAGGAAAATCAAGAAGAGATCGGATACCAAATGAGAGAATACGTGAAATGATGGGAGTCAAGCATACAATAGTTGATGACATAAAAACAAAACAGTTAATATGGTACGGCCATGTACAGAGAATGCCAGATGACAGGATTCCAAAACAGATTTTGACGTGGACATCACAAGGGAGAAGGAAAAGAGGAAGGCCGAGAAAAAGCTGGAGAGAGGGAATTGAAAAAGAACTAGAGGAAAGAGAAATCCCTCCAGGCCTATGGCTGAATAGAGAAGAATGGCGGTTAGGAGTCGGAAGGCGTCGGAGAACGCTGTAAACCGATAGCAGTAGTAGTAGTAGGTAAAGCATGCTTTGTACAGTATTGCCCAAAATAAACAGTACTGAAACTGAAACATAGATGTCTCTTTGTGTGCACTGTCATATTCAAATTAATTAGTATAGACCTGTCAAGTAATTCCTAAACGATTAATTATTAAGGCCTAATTGTTAAAAATGGTGTTAAGTACAAAGGAGAAAGTGTTTCTTATGGAGCATAATTTTCGCTCATACGGAATCGGCCGACGTAATAGTGCAAGGCTGCAATAGGTGTCTGATCAATTCACACAACGGTTTAATAAACGTTCTCCAAGTAATGCTGTAATGTTGAAGGTTGTTGAAAAATTTAGAAATATATATACATCGGTTTAGAACGTCTTTCGACGTTGTCCGATACCTAAACACCATCTCTTTCTATCTTCGCAGTCGTTTGTTGTTAAATTTCTTTCGCTCATGGACTTGTTTACGCCGTGTTGCCATTCTAATCTGGGTCTTCCTCTTATCCGTCGACCTATCGGTTGCCATTCTATTACTTTTTTGGGCAGTCTTGTTGCTGGCATCCGTTGAACATGCCCATACCACCTTAATTGTTTCTTCTCTATATCTTGAGTTATATTTCCTTCTATTCCCATACGTTGTTTTATTACATCATTTCTGATTCGGTCTCGTCTGAAAATACCTAAAGATCTTCTCATTGCATCCATCTCTACTGCTTCTATTCGCTTTTTGTTCTTTTCACTAATTCTCCATGTTTCAGCGCCATAAAGAAGAGTAGTTTTAATCATGGTCTCATATATATTAAATTTTCTTCCTTTCGTTATCTCTTTACTCCACAGTATACCATTGAGATGTCCTAAGACTTTCTTTGCTTAAGTGATTCGTTTTTCTATTTCCCGTGTATCAGTTCCTGTATTGTCAAAGGCAACACACAAGTAGTCATAGCTCTGACAGCAGGAAATATGTTGTCCGTTTTCGAGGTCTATGTTATCTGACTCGTTTCCAATAGAAAGATATTTGGTTTTTGTTGTATTGACATTCATTCCCCAGTCGTTATATTCTTCTATCAGTTTTCTAAGCATGTACTGCATGTCTTCCCTGTCGGTCGCTAGCGCTACCTGGTCATCAGCAAACTGGAGTGTATATATACATTCATTGCTAAGCTCTATACCCATCCTATGCACCTTTCTTTTCCATCTTTCCAATGCCGCTGCAACATATATCTTGAATAAGGTTGGTGAGATACAGCATCCCTGTCGCAAGCCTTTTGTAACCAGGAATTCTTCCGTTAGATATTTTCCTGTTTTTATCTGTGCCTTTGAGTCTCTATATAGTTCTTGTACAGCATTTATCAATGTGTGGTTGATGTTAGATCTTTTCAACGTTGTCCACAGTTTTGTTAAGGGGATGTTGTCATATGCTTTTTGCAGGTCTACAAAAGTAATATGAGTTTCTAGATTCTTAGCCGATCTATTTTCTATTATTTGTTTAAGACAAAATACGTTATCGGTGCACGATCTTCCTGCACGGAACCCGCTTTGTTCTTCCTCGATTTTAGAAATTTAGAAATACGGATAATATATTGTGCCAACGAAAAGGAAACTCAGAGCCTCCCAGGACAGTTAATAAGAACGATAACCATGAACGTATTTTTGAGCGAATCTTGGAAAATCCGAAAGTCAGCTAACACAAGAACAGCGTTGCATCTTGGCTTAAAACGAACTTCCTTGCAAAGAATCCTGAAGGAACTGGGTGAATTTTCGTATGTGATTCAGGTACATCAACAATTACATCCCAGGAATTATCACAGTAGAGTGAAATATTGTACCAGAATTCTTGAATTACAGTATGAAAATCTTGAATTTTTGAAAAATGTATGGTGTTCAGACGAAGCATATTTCCGTTTGTCAGGCCATGTCGTCGCACAAATCTATTTCTGGGCTTTGCCAGACCAGATGAAGTTCAAGAAGTTCCTTTACATAGCGCAAAATTGACTGTCTGGTGTGAAGTTTCGGGACCCGGAATCATTGGTCCATACTTTATCGAAGAAAATGGTAGACAAGTCACACTTAATCAACAGAGGTACATACAAATTTTAACACGCTTTATCCTTGATCTACGTCAATTTTGTCGTGCAAGTAATTTGTCATTTCGAGTCCAATTTTTCCAGCAGGATGGGACAACTTGTCATACTGCTGTCACAATCGTTTTGTATTTAAATAATAAATAATTTAGGACTACAACCTTTTTTTTTCTCTGGTATTATATTATTAAAAAACATGATAATCGCCCTTTTAGTATGATTTTATTAGAACTTAACGTTATAAAAATAATATAAAACTTAAATTAAAAAGCAGTTAATCATCTTCGAAACATGAAGAATTGTCTTCGTTAACGACAACTTTATTTTTTGTATATAAAGATTTATAGAAGAAATGGTAAATAGAAGGTACGCATTCTAGCAATTCTATTAGTTGGTTAAATTTTTAACTATCAATTGGAATTGATTTTTCATTATTTATTTGGTCTAATATTTTTAGTAGGAGACCATCAAGAGAACTTCTCATTTTCCTTTTAAAATTGACAGTTTTAAAATGTTTCTGGGAAAATCTTTGTTTATACCACATAATGCCAGGGTGGTCTCTTTCGACTTTCAAGTGCACAATTTTATAGGATAAAAAGGGTTCATTTTCTGTGTTCCGTTTCCTATTAATAAACGGACTTGTTTCTTTGCGAATTTTTCAATTAAAAGGCACTTATTTTCAGCTCATATACAATAAGCGGTTTTAAAAAACTGCAGGTTCTTATAAACTGGGCTCATTTATGGGGTACCGAAACATTCATAGTAGGCAGTCTTCTTCGTCTTAATCAGTGCATTTATTGTGTCTGCTTCGTTGTGCGTATGCCCCTCGAGTAAATGTTTATGATAAATACCTCTATAACACCTCTAACTACAGAGTGCTGTTATAGAGTATTTTACGTATTTTAGTTTAGATCGAACCAGAGATTGCTATAAAATTGTAAATAGGTTAATATTATAGGAAAATATTTTAAATTTTTTAAGAAGAAATTTTTTAATATAAAAATTTAGTGTGGTCGGCAAAACATAGGAATAGTGTATATAAAAATCGATCAACTAAATAAATAATAACTTAAAATCCAAACAATCCAAAAAAGTGATCTTCTCTAAATACATTAACTGCACATTTATATGTCAAGATGACGATTTAATAAAACTACTAATAGAAAAGACGAAAAGCTCCGTTTCGTTAGGAAAAAATTTCCTTGCTTTTGATTTTTTGTCATGAGATACAAAAAAAAAAATCAACGAAAAATTTTTTTAAACAATATTTTTTAAACAAATTGGGACAATCAATTTTTTTGACCCGGACAATTTTTTTTATTTTTTGAATCATTTTGAACAAAATAGGATTCTTGTAGTTTTTCTGTAGATTTGATCGTTTTCAAGCTATAAATAATTTTTTTTTTCGAAAAATATGTGTCTTGACAGCTAATAGTCATTGACACAGGTACAATTTACATTCATGTTTACATGGTTAATACTTTACATTGGGTACAAATTAGTTACAATACATTTTGTTTTATATTAAATTGTATAACTTTGTGTTTTTTAAAAAGTTTAATACATTTTCAAAGTTGCTGCTGTTTGAGATAAGTATGTCTTTTAGGTTGTTACCAAGATTGTATTTTCTTCTGGCCGCTAGGTAGTGTTGACTGTCAAGAAGTACATGTGTTACGGAAGTCGTGCTGTTGCAGTACTGGCACAAAATCTGATTACTGGAATTCATTAGGTGTCCATGTGTAAGGCGTGTGTGCCCTATTCTCAATCTTCGAATGATAGATTTGTCCTTTCTTTTCATTGGTGGGAGCTGGCGGTAGAAAATGTTTGGTTGTAGAATGCTTAACTTGGTATTGCTTCTTTTCAATAATGATTCCAAAGGTCCATAATTTAAGTTTGATTATTCTTTTTAAATCTGATGATGTTTGAATGTCTGTTGTTACGTTAAGAGAACATGCTTGTTTTGCTGCTTGATCGGCTTTTTCGTTACCTGGAATACCAACGTGTGATGGGACCTACAATATTGTTACTGTAATTCCATTAGTTTGAAGGCGATTACATATACTCTGGATTTCTTGAACTGTTGGGTGGATAGAATGTACGTTTCTTATGGACTGCATGGAGGACAGAGAGTCCGTACAGATTGCTATAGTTTTATCATCGTTGAGTGGAGTTTTCACCGCTTCTAGTATTTCATATAGTTCAGCAGTATAAATACTGCAATTGCTGGAGAGTCGAAACAAGTTGACGGTGATTGTAGTTTATATATATATATATATATATATATATATATATATATATATATATATATATAGTATTGTATTATAAATAATTTAAAACTGAGAATTACGATTTTCAAGGCTCAAAAGCGTAAGTAAAAAACAATATTTTTAAATTCATTAAGGACCCTAATTTAAGATCAAACATTGTTCTATGATTTCCCGATAAGTATTTTAGGCCTATTTCATTTTAAAGTATTGTTTTTTAACCCTTAATCAACGTGGTGAATTAATTTTACACAAACGACGTGGTAGAGTCCCTGGGACTCCATGTTGTCAAACTGACGATTTGTGTTCTAAATGTTATGTTAGAGTTACTGCAAGTTAAAAAGACAGTTAAAGAAAGCATATTTATTATAAAAAGTTGAACAATACAAAATAATACTAACTTATAGGGAAATAAAAATTTAATAAACCGAAAAATCTGCTATCAGCGTTTGCGTCGATAAAAAAACAAATTATTTTATATAAACATTTTTTTTTAAAACACGTTTTTAAAACTATGCTAAATACTAAAATAATATTTTTCATACAAAAAGTTATTTTAAAAAAAATTGTGCAAGTCCTGAAAATTGGCCAGTTGATCAGATTTCTTCACGCTTATTTACACATTCACTACACATTTGTTTGCTACATTGCAAACAGATCGGTTGTTTACACTGTATACACAGAAAACTTGTCTTCCTTTTCAATTTTGGGTTACATAAATAGCAGTCCTTCCTAGCGTTCCTGGGTCAGGTATCTGTATGATCGTCATTTTCGGTTGGATTTATTCTTAGCACCTTTTGAATGCTGAGTCTTAGTTCTCTTGGAAGACGTTGGTTAATTTCTCGTTCTCGAAGAAGTGGTTCATATAGTTGCTGTGCCAAAATCTTCAGAAACTCTAATCTTGTATATTTTGTTCTGCTGGCACAAGCCAGGTGAATAATATATGCATTTAATGCACTCATATCGATTATTCTAAAAAATATGGCCATCGGCCAGCGCCTGGTTCTTCGACTGCACGAGTATTTTGTGCATTTTTCTTCTACTGAATCTACGCCTGCTTTTGTAGTGTTAGAAAAGGCATTTATTTCCGGTAGCCCAGTTTCGACATCATCTTCTTTCGTGTGATGCAGCGAGGATATTAAAAGCACAGCCCTATTTTTCTTTGGTACTCAAGAGATTATAGTTTTAGTTTTTGTAAATCCGTATAAAGTTGAGTTTACAGATCTCGATCTAGATGGTAGGAACTCTTTAGGAATTTCTCTCTTATTCCTTTTCATAGTGCCAACACATGTTAAATTATTATTTAATAAAACATCTACAAGTTCCACTGATGTGTACCAGTTGTCACCTGTAACATTTCTATTACTGCCAAAGATCAATTTGCAAAGGCGAACCATTGCTTGAGAGGGAATAGAGAGTTTTTTCTTCTGCAGTCAAATCATCTTATGCATCAGATCCTTTTCCAGAATATATATATAAGCGTTGTATACATAGTGGGTGCGAGCATCTGCTAAACATTGAATCTTTATTCCATACTTTTCGGGTTTACTAGGTACATTTTGAACCTACATCGCCCTCGAAAACCGACTAGCATTTCATCGACTGTAGTATTAGTACCTAGTACATAAGAATTTTAAGAATTTTGGTTGAATATCTTTAAAATGTTGTAAATTGCGGCAGCTGTATCAGTTTTAGTTCGATTCGCTCTTTCTTCTCGTGTATCAAATCGTAGGCAAATCTACGTGCTCAGAATGCCATTCTAAATATTTTTCTCCCCATACTATTAGTAGCAAACAGTGTGTTGATGTCTTCATGGTTAGACTTGAAGACTAATATCAATAACAGAAGGCCCAAAAATCCATTGATCTCTGTATTATTGGTGTCTCTAAATTCTGTGCGATTGTGATTTCCGTCCTTGTCGCGATATTCCCTCAGTTTGACATTTGTGTAATATACAACAATGTCAACAAAATCTCTAGAAAAAAATTTAAGCCACGCCACCACTGTGCCAAAGATCCTTTGATAGTAGTAGGCAATCCCAATAAATTAGAAGCAGGTGTTCTAACATTGCGAGTAGGTTCAACTGATCCCCATTTGTACCTACCTATTTTTTCCATAAAAGTATTGTCTGTTTGGATCCACTTCATTCATTGAATCTTCAACAGACTCCTGACTTTGGTCCGATTGACCATCGTTAGTATCGCTAGCATAAAATTGCTCTCAGAACTATGGTCACTCAAAATTGGTTCTTCGTGTTTACTGTTTGGCGTGTCGTCACCATCTTGGTCGGAAAAATCACTATCGGCCTCTTCGTGCCGTTGCCCAACAATTTCTTCAAAATTAGCATCGTCTTGATGCACACTTTTTTTACTTTTAGAAACCGCCATTGAAATAAAAACTATCACAAACTACGTCGTAGAGTCCCTCGGACTCTAATGTGTTCTATTCGATAACTTCTACGCAACTGATCGCGATTTTGCATACGGCATAAGCATAGTCCGGGGGCTCCACGACGTCAGTTAATGGTTAATCGGTAATAAAGCACTTATGACAGGACGGGCACTCGGGCTGCGGCGTTTATAAGAGAGAAACAAGATCTAGGGCAGACATTTTTGCTGGTTTAAATTCTCTTTGTATAAAAATTGTCCAGGCCGAGAAAAATTATTGATAAATTTGTTTAAAAAACTTTTCGCCTGGCGACCTCTTAAATCTTATTTTGGGGTATTTTATAAAAGTGATTATGCAAAAAAATCTCATGGACATATTTTTCCGAACGAACTCGAGCTTTGTTCCTTATCTATAAAATTACCATTAATTACCATTTAATACTTCTTGACATTTGTTTTAGAATATTAAACAGCAATTTAAAGTAGTCTAAAACATATAAAAACACAGCAAAACAACTTATTTGCTAAGAGGCTTACGGCATCTAATGATTACGACAAGAGATCTATTTCCATACTCTACGCCACGCGAAATTAGTACAATTTTTTAAATTCCTCATTACGTTGAAGGTAAAAATAATATACTGTCGTTTCATAACGATAAGGTCATTATTTTTAGAGCTACGTTTAAATATAAAACCACATAATTATTTTTCTCCGATATTACATGATATCGACGGTTTTTGTCATATGATAGCATGCATTCAGTCTATTAAAAATTTTAAGGTGATAAATATGTTTTGATATTGAGTGAATATACATATACCTATATATATATATATATATATATATATATATATATATATATATATATATATATATATATATATATTAAAAATGATTATTTCGACCAAAAAATAATTTATAAATACGTCAAATTATCGGGTAAAGTGGTCTGTAATAAAAATCTTTCTTTTTTCTTAATTACTCAATATTTCGCCATTTATTTAACAGCTTCAATTTGAAGCTGTTAAATAAATGGCGAAATATTGAGTAATTAAGAAAAAAGAAAGATTTTTATTACAGACCACTTTACCTATATATATATATATATATATATATATATATATATATATATATATATATATATATATATATATATATATATATATATATGTATATGTGGTAGAGAAGAGATGGCGTACAAAATTTAGAACTTCGTTACAATCTTTATTTAAAAAGATGCAAAAATGTGTAAAATATTAAGGTATGGAGTGTTTAGCTGATTACCTTTTAATAATAAACTAAAAATGCCAAAAAAAAAATTATTCAAATGAACAAAATGTATTTCAAGATAAAAGCCATCTCCCCTCTACTATATAGAAGAGATGACTCGCCACCTAAGGTGAGATCACGTGCTCATATTTATAATAAAAAACAATATTTTGGAAAACTATTTAACTCTACATATCAATTTTTAGTTTTGCGTATTTTTCTTTCACATACATCACAAAAGTTTACGTATTTTGTACAACCCTGTTTGTCTTTTCATAATCTTCGCTGCAGCTAACACATGTTGCTCCTTCTTCATCGCTGCTGGAAGCATGGTTGTAAATAATAGACTCGTCCCCATGGTCTTTAGAGAAGAACCTTTTTATTTCGTATTGTTTTTAGCGCGTGTTTTCTTAATTTTATGTTTCGACAATGCAGTCGTTTTCTTCTTTTTACGATTAGTTTAAAATTTTTTTTATCAATATTGGCGCTATCGGTTTATATAGTTGCCACTTGCTTACTTCTCTTTCTGACAGAAGCAATACTAGTTAATGCAGGTGCAGGCGAAATGATATCTAGTAACTTTCCCGGAGAGTGTCTATTCTGCAAATAGAGGAGTAATATGTCTGGAACACTTTGGTTTGTTTATGTCAGCTGAAGGATTGGGGATGTGCTCCGGAACTCTTTCGGAATTTGCTTGTGAATTGTGTTTAGTACTGCTCGTACCCAAATAAGCGGTGGCACTAGGTGGGCACAAGAACATGTGCAGTGAGGCTTACAAGAATGGAGTTCTATGTTATTCACAACTGAAGCTAAGTTTTGTCTCTATACTGATTAAAGAAGAAGTGAGAATTTGTAGAGGACCTGGTCGACAAAAGAGACTTAAGTATGTACAAGTTCTGATGTGGGTTGGACTATTTTTTTATTATCGAACTGTTTTCGTTTTTGTAGATTCCACTTTGAATCAATCTCAATATATTGATCATATCTAAGAACCTGTTGTCCATCCATTTACAACTGCTACAGGTCCTGATATGCGGTAAATGCAGGATAATCTAAGGCCACATGCTGCATCAACATTAAGAGATTGGTTTAGTAATGAGGATATTATAGTTCACCAGGACAATAGCCAGATCTTAGTCCAATTAAGCATGTATCGGATATGCTTCAGAGATAGATTGCTCCTCATCTGCACCATGTTTATACTAGACAAGGTCTTCAAAATATTCTTAAACAGAAACGGATCCTACTGCCTCAAAACGAAATTGATTTTTCGTATGCGAAGGAGATGTCAAGCTGTAATTAATGCTGCTGAAGAAAATGGATTACTAAACCCATTTTTGTTAGATTTTTATGTTTTATATTAACGTTTTTGTTAAAAATTTGCAATAAACTAATGCATTTTTTAACTTTTCTTTGATTATTTTATGATCAAGAAATCATAGTAGGGGAGCACGAGGCACGTTGAAATAGGGGGCACGTTGAAACAGGGGGCACCTTAAAATAATGTTCGTATTTCAATTGTTTCGTTATAATCTCAGTTGTAGTTTAGACGCGACTGAGGAAATTGTGTTTCTGTGTGACAAAACTAAATTGTTATGTGCGGACATCGTTTGATTTTAAGGTAAAAACTGCAATATTTTATCTAGTTGAGTAGCGTTATTCGAAACGTCTATATTTACTGAATTGCTTTTATGCATTTTCTTTTCTATAATTGTTATGTTTTTTGTGAATTTGGCATAAAATAGAAAATATGGACGTTTGGGGTACAATGAAACATAACTCGAAGGGGCACTTTGAAACGTTTCAAGGTGCCCCATTAATCATCATCATCAGTGGCATTACAGCTCTTTATGAGCCAAAGCCTTCTTCAGAACAATCCTCCATTCGCCCCTGTCTCTGGCAACTCTTCTCCATGCTCTAATTCCGATAGACTTAAAATCATTTTCTAGGTTGTCTTGGTACCTAAGTCTCGGTCTTCCTCTTCTTCGTTGTCCGATCGGCCCTCTTCGGTCAAAAACTTTTCTGACTATGGCATCTTCCTCTCATCTGATTACATGACTTATCCATCTGAGGCGTGGTACCTTAATGAATTTTACAACGTCAGGTTCTCCAAATCCCCCATTAATATTTACTCAAAATAATATTTTTATTTTTGTCCAGTACGATTCGAAATCGTCAGAGAAAAACCAATAATCATTTGTTTCTCAAAACTGACATGAAAGATGCAATAGAGCTCGTTTATCAAGGCTACTTCATCAGGCGGCAGAATTAAAAAATGTAAACTACGTAACATAGGAAAAAAGTAAGATAATGATAATCAGCGGCAAAGTAGATAAGGAAGATAATCAAATAAAGATAAAATGTAAAAACTCAGAATTGGAAATAGTAACAACTTACGAATACCTGGGAAGTATAATAACTAATGACGGAAAAATAGACTGGGAAATAACAAATAGAGCAAAGAAATCAAACAAGTTATATTATGCGTTAGCCCCATTAATGGGAAAAAGAGAACTTGCACGAGAAACAAGAATAAAAATATATACCACAATAGTGATACCGACTGTGCTCTATGCAAGTGAAAACTGGACAATTCTGGAAAAACATAAGAGCAGGATAAACGCAATGGAGATGAGAAATCTAAGAAGGATAGTTGGAAAGACAAAATGGGATAGATTAAGCAACGACACTATTAGAAGAATGGCCAACCAGGAACCGATAATGAACAAAATAGCAAAGAGACAAATGAACTGGTATGGGCATCTAATGAGGATGCAATCCAATAGAATAACAAGAAAAATTTATGAAGCAAAAACATCGGAAAAAGAAAAAGAGGCAGACCAAGAAAAAAATGGATACAGCAAGTAGTAGAGGCGGGAAAACTTAAACAAAGATCACTCGAGGAATTGAAAATAATGGCAGGAAACAGACAAGAATGAAAGAGGTGGGTAAATGGAAATTAAAATAGCTAGCCCAAATCCGACACCCTGATAGGGTAAAAGGAAGGGGAGAAAGAAAGAAAGAAAGAAAGAAAGAAACTAAGTAACATTATTTAGGTAGATGAAAAAGAAAAAAGACAATGAGTATGATACAAATTTAAAGTATGTTCCGCACTACAATGTCCGACAACTGTTTAATGAAGAACAAGAAAATAAACTAAGAGAGTATTTGCTAACGTGTTTCAAAATGTTTTATGGTCTTAAAGTGGTGGAATGCAAGAAAGTTGCAAGCAGTGTACAAAAATCCCTACTTTGCAGATGGAACACGAGTATTTAATCTGGACGAAACATGCACATGCACAGTTTAGGAGCCTCAAAAAATAATTGCCGAAAAAGGAGCTAAGCAGGTCAGCAAGTGCACCAGTGCCGAGAACAGTACTAATGTGACAAACTGTTATTTCATCTCAGCGAGTGGCAACTGTATCAACCCCATCATGATATTTCCACGTGTACACTTTAAGCCTCACATAGTTCAGCAAGCCTCCACTGGTACTCTTGGTTTGACAAATCTATCAGGCTGGATGACTTCTGTATTATTTGTTGAAGTTATTAAACATTTCATCCACCACTCGAAAAGCAGCATGCAATCGCCCACTCTGATATTATGCGACAACAACGAAAGTCATTTTTCATTGAAAGCACTTAATTTGTGCAAAGACAATGGAGTGACTAACTCTTAACTTTTCCACCAATAAATTGCAAATTTTAGGCGTTGAAGTATTTAAGCCATTCAAAACTTATTACAATGCTGCAATAGATACTTGGATGATGCAGCATCCTGGACAAACAGCAAACATTTACAATGTTGCTGGTTTTGTAAAGATTGCTTACGAGAGAGGAATGACTCCATCAAACATCACTGCTGCTTTTAAGAAAACAGGGATTTACCTATATGACAGACATATTTTCACCGATGCCGATTATGTATGTAATTACGTTACCGATCGAGCAATGGCGGACTTTCCAGCTACTTGTCAGGTGAAAGAGGATCCACCGTCAGATGATGCTTCTGCTGAAAAAATCAACAACTCAACAATGGAAATCGATGCAGATGCCAACTCCTCAAATTCCAATAAAAACTCTCAAGACCCCAATACTTCTAATATCATCAGTAATGTAAAAATTTCCTTATGCTGACCTGAAGATTTTAGAGGATTTTCCAAGGCAGGGAGTAGGAAAAACAATAGAAACGGTCGAGCAAGAGGAAAAAGTAACATAGCAACCAGTACTCCAGAAATTACTGCAATTACCAATAAAACGGCGGTATCAATAGCAAAAAGAAAAATGTTTAAACGAAAAATAACACATTTTTAAAGGGCACTAGGAAGAAATCCAAAAGAATTAAAGAGGTTCAGTCTTCATCTGAAGAAGAAGATGTAGTCAATTACATGATGAAGACAAATTCATAGATCTGGATAGGTCACCCATTAAAAATGATTATGTACTGGTGGAATATAAATTAAATAGTCATAATAGAAGGTTCTACGTTGGACTTGTTATGAAAGAAAAGAATACGAGCGGCGATTTCCAAGTGAAGTATTTCAGAAAAAAATGACATAACACCTTTGCAGAGCCACCAGTTTCTGATGTATCAATAGTCGCTGAGAATAGCATTAATATGATTTTGGAGAACCCTGTTTTTTTATTTCTTGCGACTTCGAATCGACTTTATCCACTAATCCAACTAATTTAACTATTGGCTAACTACTATATTCAACGTTTGAATTATTTTTCCTTTGATTTAATATTATTTTTTTATTATTGGTACAAAACTATAGCACTTTTATTGGCCATACTTCTAAAGCAATCTCATTGGTTTATTGTACAACTTGTTTGTTTTTATATATGTTATATTGTACCTCTAAAACCTCTAATATGTTATATTGTACCTCTTTCCAAAAAGAAAGACGATGCTGAAAACGCAGAAAATGAAGAACAAACAGAAAATAGGAATGGAGAACAAGAGACAGAATTGTGGTCTGATAACACCAATCCCTAAAAAAGGCGACAAGACGAAATGCACTAACTACAGAAAAATCACGTTATTAAATACAATGTACAAAATATTAACTAATTTGATCAGACAAAGAATAGAAAAAGAAACTAGAACAAAAATAGATGAATACCAACATGGATTCAGAGAAGGTAAGTCAACAATAGATGCAATACACATTGTAACGCAAATCGTCGAAAAACGTTACGAGCACGGAATATATCTACATATACTGTTTATTGACTACAAGCAAGCTTTTGACAGTGTAATAAGGGAGGAGCTAATTAAGGATATGAATAAATTAGGCATCCAAGAAAAAGTAAGTCTTACGAAAATGACGATGAAGGAATCCAAGGCACGAATCTTAACAAGGAAAGGCCCGTCAGATGAAGTACAAATGGAGGTAGGTGTCAGACAGGGAGACTCCCTGTCAACAACATTATTTAACCTTGCCATAGAGGGGGCAGTAAGAGCAGCCAAAATTATGGGAACGATTATCGCATCTTCAGCCCAACTGATAGCGTATGCAGACGATATTGCACTGGTTACTAGAGATTTAAAAACCATGCAGAACATAATATTAATACTAGATAAAGAAGCAAAGAAGAGAGGGCTAGTAATAAACCAAAGCAAAACGAAATACCTCAAGTGTTCAAGAGAGAATATGAACATAGAGAAAGAAATTAAGCTTAGTGCATATAGATTTGAAAGAGTACACCGTTTCAAATTCCTGGGAGTGATGGTGAATGACAGAAATGATAGAACGGATGAAATAAATGAACGCATCCTACTGGGTAATAAAACCTACTGAAACTACCAAAAATTCCTGAAAGAAAAGCACATTAGTAAGAAAACCAAATTAAAAATTTATAAGACTGCAATCAGGCTAGTGATCACCTATGGTGCAGAGACGATGTGTTTAACACAAAAAGATGAAATGAGGTTGGAAATCTTAGAGAGAAAGATAATTCGACGAACAATGGGACCGGTGAGGATAAGTGTAGGCGAATTTACAAGATTAACCAATGAAGAAATTAAAGAAGTCATCGAGGGTGAAGACATAATCAAGTTCGTGAAGACGCAAAGGCTCAGGTGGCTGGGACACACAGAAAGGGCTAACCCAGACTCTACGCTAAAGTGAATAACTGGATGGAGACCAACAACAAAGAGACCAAAGGGGAGACCCAAAACAAGATGGAGAGATCAAGTCTTAGGAGACATAAAGAAGCTGAGAATCTACAATTGGAAAGAGCGCTGTAAGGACCGGAAAGAATGGAGGAAAATTGTAGACAGGGCAAAGTCACACACGCTGCTATAATAATAAAAAAAAACAACAGCGGACTGATTCTCCGCAATAAATGAATCAGAGAGCCCAAAGGGGCGGCAAACACTCCGCCAGGAGTGGATAAACCATGATGATGATGATATTGTACCTCTATGTATGTTACATTCTGTCTCAGTGGTAGGGCACAATGAAATATATTTTTTTAAAACTTGAATTGATTATTACTCAAAATAGTTAATAAAAATGTTTTTGAGGCTACTGTTAGTCTGTTCCTAGTACCGAAGGGCATCTTTTAAAACACATATCAAACTGATGAAAAAATAAAAACAAATTTGTGTTTCATTGTGCCCTGCGCTCCTCTACACTAAAATTAAACTGAATTTATTGCTGATTAATCAGGTGTCTGTATGTCACTTTTTAAAATCCAATCACAATTAACGTATATATGAGAAAAAGCTTTGTGTTTCTTAGACATTTTTGATGTGTTTATATCGTTTATATCATAAATAAAAATAAAAAAAAAAGAAAAAGAATAAACTTATTTTTAAACTTTTAAAAAAGGAGCTATAATATTATATAACATGCCACAACTGCGAGTGTTTCTAAATTATCCTTATTGTACATAAATTTTACAAGAAATTTTTCTAAAATACAGGTACAAAATGTATTATTAATGTTTTTTTTAATATACCAGTAGCTGTGTCCGTGCCTATTAAAATCCCATTTATTTAATATCTTTATCACTTTAATCTCCCGTCCAGTGTTCCCTTCACTCTCGTTCGCCAAACTCACATATTGCCGTTCGATGTAAATGAAATTTTCAAACAAATGACCAACGTAAATTATTCGCAGTATGAGTATTTTTATTTTTTTTTACCTTTACGGTTATTGCAAAAGTGAGGTCAATATATTAGATAATGAAAATGCCAAATTTAAAATGAAAAATATTTGGTTGGCTTTTAAAATTATATACTCTTTAAAAATGAATTTTTCATATAGACATACGAGTATTTTCGAGCGCAAAAATTTATTGACTTTCAAATTATATGTGTAATAAAATAAATAATCTAATTAAATTAGGATGTCTTTATTACAACTGTTACTCTGCTATCAGATAAGTCAATTTTAATGCTGTTTTGAAAGTGGAGAAAAAAATACATTGAGTAATGGACTTCCTCGGGGCTCAATCTTAACAGAAATGTTTGTTTGGTTTATACATTGCAAATATGTCCAAAAATGAATCCAAAAAGTTGTGATGTATGTGTGACTGTGCAAAGTCCACTCAATACTAAAATTGTGAAGAGGCCAAACAAACTTTAACAGCTAAAACTAAAACTAAAACAGTAGACAGTTACTTTCATAAATGGAGATTCCAGCCAAATGCAAACATGGCTGATTCATCTGACAAAGAATATGGCAAGAAAAGAAGTCAATGTGACTCACAACAAATTCCTGAGGTACCTGGTTGTCATATTAGACAGAACGCTGGCGCTTAAAGAATATCTAACTAAACTTTCTTGTGCTAAAATTGGAACTAAAAACAATATCTTTCACAAGCAATGTGTCTCTATTTGGAGAGCTTCAACCGAAACTTGCAAAGATCTGGGTCTGGTCTTTTCAGCAGTTCTTGTTTTTTAAACAGTGTTTGACAAACACCAAAAGAATAAAAAAATAAAGTAGAATAAAACAACGTCGAAATAAACAGCGTTTATTTCGACATTTCGATTTCTGTTAAAATATCTGAGCACAGAGTCTCCGAAGCCAGAGTACCACAGGGTGCAGTCCTGTCCTTAAAACAGTGTGTTTTAAGGCTTTCTCATCCAGATTCTCTACAAGAAGATCTTCAATCGATAAAAAAATATTTTAATTGAGAACTTTTATCCTCCAGATATGCTACATAGGATGCTTTTTCTAATATTGTTAATATAAATAATTTAACACCATTTTTTGATAAATCTCAGAACAGTATATCCAACAATCAGAACATCTATTATCATTCACTACTTTTTATACCATCATTAACAACTAAATTATTACAAACACTAAAGGTTATTGACAATATAAAAATAGTAACAAAGAACATCAAAACTATTTCATCTTTATATTCCAAAACTAAGCACCCTATAGACAAATTAGATAAAACAAATGTAATATACAGCATTAGTTGTACTCAGTGTGAAGCTGAGTATGTTGGTGAGACTAAAAGAAATCTGTCAAATCGCATTATTTCGCACGAAAGTGATTGTAGAATGAAAAAACCATCTTGTGCTTTAGCAGAGCATGTAATCGACAAAGACCATAGTATGGATTTTGATAACATTAAAATTTTGTGTAGTGAAAGTAATAAATTCAAAAGAACTTTTTTAGAAATGGTTTGTATTAGCGGGAGTGATATTAATTTAAACAAAAGATCAGAAATTCAAAATCTAAGCAAAATTTATAATTAGATTATTTCTTTATAGTTTATTTATAAAATAAGTAAAATATCACATTTTGATTTAATTTTTCATATACTTGTCACATTTTTTCAGACATCTATCAATGATGAATAAATCTTCTTTTTTATTACTAAATAAAAAAAGAATTTTTAAACAAAATTTTAGTTTGGTATTTATGGCATTGAGGCTTATTTGTAATTCGTCGCTATTCTAACTTATTTATAAATTCAATTGTTTTTTTTGTGTTAAAAAAGTTTTTCCAAATTATATTACAAAATTTAAGAAACATTTATTAGATAAGACAGTTTTTAGAATAGTTTTTTTAAAATATGTTTAGCAGCAATTAAAAACCAAAACTAATATTATTTGGTGAGTAAATATAATTTTTTTTTCTAATTCCACTTTGTAAGATATTTTGTATTTTTTAGCAGCTCTTGAAAATAATTGTAAACACAATTGAAAGCTCGAGATAATAAATAGTTAGCCAATAGCCCCTTTTATTGACTCCCATCCAAAACATATATATATATATATATATATATATATATATATATATATATATATATATATATAGGTACATATATATATATATACAACACAGTTTATTAGGCCTGCAGTCAGAAGGTTTGGCCGGGATGTTACAGAAACACTCTTTTGACTTTCGGTCTAGCTTTCGGAATTGTTTTATTCCTTCGTCAAGACACTGTAAATAGAAGAATGTGTATTTACAATATATCACAAATTGTCAGTGCAACTTACTAGTCGTTGAGATTATTTATATAAAGCTATGACACTCAACATTAATAACACACTTATAAAATATAACATATAAAATAATGGACAAAATACATTTTTAAATTTAGTTATGATAGTAAAAATTTTGTTTGTGACATCTTTTAATGGTGTGTTTTAACTGATCCATAGAGAACAGAAAGAAAAATCAAAAAAATAGTATGATTAAAATGTAATTAAGTGTTCTTCATGTTTTATTAATGGAAGTAGTATATTAAACCTGTCTTGATGGTATGCAACATGTTTTGTATGCAGGTGTATTATGGTGTATATATGTAAAAGTAAATCTTTATTTTATTTTGATGTTTTGTCAGTAAATAACAATAAATGTTGCTCAATTTATCTAAGTCAGACTTTTATTTATACAAGACGTATTGGATTTTATGAAACACATTTCCAAGAGAACACCTTTTGAATGGTTTTTTTTTCTTTGCCAAAATACAGGAACCCTCGAAATTAAATTCATGTTTTAACGTTAATGCATGTTCTGTGAGCGCACATGCGTTTATCTTTTTAGTTTTTATGTCGCTGCGATGTAAGATCACTCTACTGTGAAAATTACGAGATGATTCTCCGATATACACGTTTTTACAATTGTAACAGGGTATAGAATAAACAACATTCGATGACTCCTGTATTGTGAAAGGATCCGTTGTCTTTGTGTACAACTTCGATACCGTTTTCACATTCTTAGATGCAATTTGTAAGCCACTAACATTTTTGAAAATGTTCATTAGCTTAGATGTGAGAACTAGAATATGGGGTAGGCAACGATACGTTATTTTAGATTGTGGTAGCTCTGATCTGTTGTGTGTCAATGTCAGTGTTAGTTGTCGGACCTTATTATTATGAAAATTTTAGTTGTCAGAAAATTGCAAAGGAAAAGGAGAACCAAAAATGAGTTTAATCAAAAGCCCTGTGAGATAGGAGTTCTCTTGTAGTATAGATCTCAACTTTTTTAGTCCCTTGTCCCTGAACTCGATGTGTGATAAGTTGATAACCCTAGTTTTAAGGGCCAAAACCAAATTTCTAAAACCTTTTTTAGATATGCTTATACATCGTGGCAATGATGGCATGCTAAGGACAGAGTGGTATCGTAAACCTTGTTTTAGTAACCGTTTCATAACCTTTTATTCTCAACATCCATCTAAGATGAAAACAAATTTGGACAAACAAAACAAACCTCCTGACTGCAGCCCTAATAAACTGTGTTGTTTGTTTATATCGACAGTCAATAATATCCAGTATTTCTTGTATATATATATATATATATATATATATAAATATATATATATATATATATATATATTATATATATATAAATATATATATATATATATATATATATATATATATATATATATAAATATATATATATATATATATATATATATATATATATATATATATATATATATATTATAATAAAGATTTATATCAGTAGAACCTGTGGATT
The DNA here is from genome assembly GCF_040954645.1 of Diabrotica undecimpunctata. Classification (NCBI taxonomy): domain Eukaryota; kingdom Metazoa; phylum Arthropoda; class Insecta; order Coleoptera; family Chrysomelidae; genus Diabrotica; species Diabrotica undecimpunctata. The sequence continues at coordinate 194,201 of NW_027311948.1, read as the reverse complement.
CATTCAATATAAATGCCCCGCTCTAAAGCTTTAAAGCTTCTTAGAAAATCTAACATATATCTTGTAAATCTTGATTGAACTAGATGTATACTGTTTACTTAATCATATTAGGAGTTCCATTCCATAATACAGCAATTACGTTCCCGAACCGTCAATTGATCTGATTGGTGATTATATCACTGTGAGAGAAATATTAAAGGATTATTTCATCTATGTATTTACAGTTACCTAGGAACAATTAATTAGTAACGTGGTTAAAGTTTGGATAACGGTAAAACAGTATAAATTCTACAAGGAAGAGGTAAAAGAATTATTATTTCAAACTAATCTAGTTTGATATTAACGTAAAGATTTGGGTATTTTTTGTTTAATTTATTAATTATTGAAGCTTCTTAGTTCAAATATCGATTTAGCGGAATATAATGGTGATTGTTTAGATGTTATTTGATCAAATTGCATTTTAAGATTTATAACACAACATGGAACTTTCAAATGTAGAATTAACAATAATAGGTAGAATAACAATGAGTATACATACTCATACAAAGAGTATTTATTATGAGGGTATTAGTATATTAAAATAATTGGTTAACAATGAGTAGTGACTTGTTCTTAAGCAAACTTATTGTTTATTATTTCTTATAGACTGAAAAAAAAATTAATATACATATTTATTTGTCACTAAACTAGATAATATTTTGTTCGGAAAAATATTCCCATGAGACTTTTTTGCATACTTAATCACTTTCATGAGATACCCCATAATAAGATTCAAGAGGCCGCCCGGCCAAAAACTTGTTCAAATTTTTTCAAACAGTTTTTTTTTAAACAAATTGTAAAAATCAATTTTTTGGATCGGACAAAAATAGACCTCTTGTAGTTTTTCTGTAAACTTGATTGTTTTCGAGTAAAAAATAGTTTAAAACTGAAAAAAACGCAAAATTACGATTTTCAATACTCAAAAACACAAGTATAAATTTCATCAGGCCATTAATAACATATGCTGCAGAAACACGAGTTGACATAGCAAGGACAAAAAGGATGTTAGGAACAGCAGAGATAAAAACACTTGGAAAAATTGATGGCAGAACACTAAGTATGTGACAGAGCTAGATATACGACATAAATGCAAGGTGGAAAGCATCAAGGACTGAGTAAGAAATAGAAGAGTAGAATGGAACGATTATATAAGCCGAATGATAACAAATAGAGTAGTAAAGGCCACAAGAGGAGACGGTCACTAGGAAGACCAAGAAAACTATGGAACGACAACTAACTGGAGGCACATTGAAAAACCGAGTTATATCTACATAAAAAGAAGAAAAGATTTATAACTATGTTGAAATTTCTTTCTACTAGTTATGAAGATGGAAAGCAATTTAAATTTGTCTCGCGATATTTCATAATTCGGGATAAGTAACAGTTATGTCTTTTTAAAGCCAAAATTTTTGATATCCATTTCTAAACTGTACTTTATGTTCGTCGTTAGTGCTTATTCCAATCAATTCCTTTTGTAATGTAACATATGTATATATATACAACGGTTTAGAACGTCTTTCGGCGTTGTCCGATACCTAAACACCATCTCTTCCTATCTTCGCAGTCGTTTGTTGTGAAATTTCTTTCGCTCATGGACTTGTTTACGCCGTGTTGCCATTCTAATCTGGGTCTTCCTCTTTTCCGTCGACCTATCGGTTGCCATTCTATTACTTTTTTGGGGAGTCTTGTTGCTGGCATCCGTTGAACATGCCCATACCACCTTAATTGTTTCTTCTCTATATCTTGAGTTATATTTCCCTCTATTCCCATACGTTGTTTTATTACATCATTTCTGATTCGGTCTAGTCTGGAAATACCTAAAGATCTTCTCATTGCATCCATCTCTACTGCTTCTATTCGCTTTTTGTTTTTTTCACTAATTCACCATGTTTCAGCGCCATAAAGAAGAGTAGTTTTAATCATGGTCTCATATATATTAAATTTTCTTCCTTTCGTTATCTCTTTACTCCACAGTATACCATTGGCATTGAGACATCCTAAGACTTTCTTTGCTTGAGTGATTCGTTTTTCTATTTCCCATGTATCAGTTCCTGTATTGTCAAAGACAACACCCAAGTAGTCATAGCTCTGACAGCAGGAAATATGTTGTCCGTTTTCGAGGTCTATGTTATCTGACTCGTTTCCAATACAAAAATATTTGGTTTTTGTTGTATTGACATTCATTCCCCAGTCGTTATATTCTTCTATCAGTTTTCTAAGCATGTACTGCATGTCTTCCCTGTCGGTCGCTAGCACTACCTGGTCATCAGCAAACTGGAGTGTATATATACATTCATTGCTAAGCTCTATACCCATCCTATGTACCTTTCTTTTCCATCTTTCCAATGCCGCTGCAACATATATCTTGAATAAGGTTGGTGAGATACAGCATCCCTGTCGCAAGCCTTTTGTAACCAGGAATTCTTTCGGTAGATATTTTCCTGTTTTTATCTGTGTCTTTGAGTCTCTATATAGTTCCCGTATAGCATTTATCAATGTGTGGTTGATGTTAGATCTTTTAAATGTTGTCCACAGTTTTGTTAAGGGGATGTTGTCATATGCTTTTTGCAGGTCTACAAAAGTAATATGAGTTTCTAGATTCTTAGCCGATCTTTTTTCTATTATTTGTTTAAGACAAAATACGTTATCGGTGCACGATCTTCCTGCACGGAACCCGCTTTGTTCTTCCTCTTCATTGTGCTTATATTCTTCCTCGATCATATTTCCCAAAATTCGTCCATATAGTCTGCTCAGGGTGCTGGTTACCGATATGCCTCTATAATTATTACAATTCTTTTTGTCCCCCTTTTTGTGTATTGAGGACATGTATGCCGTTCTCCATTGTTCTGGTACTGGGTATCCATTTAGATACTGATTGATCACATAAGTTAATTTTTCAAATAGTTTATGAGTTCCATTCTTAAGCATTTCAGCATAGATTCCCTCAGGTCTAGCGGATTTACCATTCTTTAGGGTCATTACAGCCTTCCTTACTGTTTCGATGTCTACCCTCGCTTCCTCTCCTTGTATATGTACTGACTGTGTTGGGGAGTTCGCTAGGTATTCTTGTCTTGTCCCTGTCAGCAAGCTTTCATAGTGATCTTTTCATTGTCTTGGTTTTATGGTGTGTATGTGTCCTTTGTCTTTTCCTGTATTTTTTACTGATTGTATAAAATCATACCTCTGTACATTGCTTCCCTCCGATGTATGTATTGATTTCTTGACATTTCTGATCCCATGTTTTATTCTTTTCTTGTCATATCATTTTTCGTAGTTGTCTATCGGTTTCTTTGTAAGCTTGATGGTCTTCAGTATTTTTTGTATTTAGCCATTTTAGATGCTGTTCTTTTTCTGTTTTACCATATATTCGATTTCTTCGTTTCACCATATTCTGTTACTAATTTTGTAATGTAACATCCGTGTCTTTAATGGATTGATAATTTATTGTGTATTACCACCGTCAAAATATCTTCAAATCTAGTTTTAAAATCTGAATAGATGACATTCCAATATTGGACATAGATTGAAACATCGTCTTCTTGGAAAATTACCTGGGACAAGTTGGAGAACGGGGAAAATTTGTACCGTCCAATGTTTTACAAAAAATTTATTAAAATCCTTTATAAAAGGTATATAATTATATACCTTTTAATATATACCCTATAAAAGGTATATAATTATATACCTTTTATAAAGGATTTTAATAATTTTTTTGTGATACATGGTATACAGCCAGCTACAGAAATTTAGTTTCCTTGTGGAGTCCAATGTTTTGTTTCATTATTTTAATTCTGGAAAGAAAAGCTGGAGTGATCAACTTTGTTTTAGTCACATTTAAACTGTAATCTTGCAACTGCAAGTTCACCATACTAAATTTAGCAAAGCAATGTCTGTTTTTCTTTTCAATAAGTTTACTTTCACATTTTCATCTTTACTATCTTCAAACTTTAAAATATTTAATAAATAGTGTAAAAAATCTTGTCAGGTATAAGCCTTTCGACAGCCAGCGTACATTACTGTAATGAACTAATTGCCATTGATGGAAGTTCTCGCCATTTTTGTCACACAACTGCCCAAATAACTACGTATTCAGCACATTTTTTCGGATTCGGTTAACTGCATCAATGACAAATTGGAGAGATTCATGCAATGTTACATTCAAATTTTTAGCAACTAACTGCTCTCTATGAATGACGCAGATTATTGTTAATACGCCCAACTATGGCACGTGCTGTATCTGTAGCTAACGATATAATTTGATATAGGAATTGCTGTTTCCTAAAAGTAAGCAATCAAAACATGAAAAACATAAAATATTGATTCATTCGCCTTTAGTATCGGTTGTCAAAGTTAATAATAGAACATCTGCTAATAATAGTGCGTTATTATCAGTAGTAATATCCCTAGGACATTGATAACAGACGAGATAATTTCATGACAATCGAAAGCTCGTTCCTTGGTAACAGCACGAAGCCTTCGGCTTCGTGCTGTTACCAAGCAACGAGCTTGAGAAATTTGTCATTAAATTATGAGGCATTCATCAATGTCCGAGGGATATTAGGCGGATAATTTTTCGAAAAAAAATCATAACATAACGAAACATTTATTTATTAAAACTACAGTTAGTGAAAGTACAATTATTAAAATTTAAGTTAACATTAGATTCGTTGCTGTTCTCTACTATAATTTTTTCTTTGATTAGCGCATTTATACTTTGAACATTCTCATTGCCGAAACGTGACATTTTGAAATTTATTTGGATGAAGTTGTCAAACTCGATCGTGTTGTCATAGGGATTGAAAATTGCACTGAATGCAATTATCAGTCTAATGTAGACATGATTGGGTAAAATTGTTCCACATGACACAAAATGACGAAATTTGAATGGTTGTTAGAACAGTCGAAAAATTATCAGGTAAAGATGACTCGTCCAGTTGTACAGAGAAATCGGCCGTTTGCAAAAATTCCACAAAAGCGTTTAACATAATAACTTATTGTCCATATATGTCTTTAAACTATGTTATTACTTAAAGATATTTTTTTAATGATATCGGATGCAGGGTTGAGTAGAACAATTTTTAAAACCTCTTTAACGGCTGGCAAAATTAACTTTTCTCAGTATGCGATATTTTCAGATTTTGCTATAAGCAACGAGATGATATTGACGACGCTCGCAAACCATCATCGTTTCTTTGTAACGTCGAAACGAACATTTTGTTCAGCGTTGCTGTCTTTTAAAGTTTGTCTTTAAGTGTTTCAAAATATTATAAATCTTTATCTGCTTTATCAGGGTGGTATCAGGATCTTCCAACTTAGGCGGCTTTTAGCGTCATTACTAAAAACTTTGTTGCATAAAATGTAAGGCCGTAGCATCCACAGAGGTATTTTCCATATCTGGATAATCTGCAACCGCCGCTCTAGAGGAGGATCGAAGGTTTCTCGACTCCATCTTTAACCTCGTGGTAATTATGTGTACTCGATCCACACTCCACGTGAAGTTCACTAGTTCTCAAAAGCCCACCGACAATTTAGAATACTTAAACAATTCGTTTGTTTCTTACTTGACGGCTATTATTTTCTTACATTAATTGAATATTAGTATTCTAATTGCGGTGTATGCTTTAGATTTCACATAGATGCCAGTCCCTCACGTTTCAACGAGTGGTCGAGTACACATCCCACAAGGTGATTAAGAACACCGTCGGAGGGGGGAGCGGTGACTCTGACGTTGGTACTGCACCTCGCACGTTACCTCCCTCGGAAACAATCCTATGTCGTGTAAAAGACGTTGCTTATTTTCGTCGAGAAGGTTTCTAACGGCGAATTGTGACTTCGACTCGGCCACCGAGTGAGGAGAGATTCTAAGTCCACTAGGGCCTTTCATTCACTCCTAACATTCAGTGGACCAGCGGAATACTGTGCTAGTTCGACACGATCTGAGACAGATATAAGGCAACCTGTCTTTTCGAGTCGACAGTTTCGTCGACACCTTTCATGATGTGACAAGTTTACTACCAAACTTTTTTCACCTCGATGAAAGAATGACCAACAGTAGCTACTCCGGCTCCTACCCTTTCTAGTGAATGCTTCGCAAGCAAATAGAATTTGTTCTTATTCACTGTAAAAAGCGTTCGAACTCTTCTTCAAATTGAAGTCTTCACAATTTTGGGCAATAATAATAAACGTTGAATTTTCAAAATGCACTCGGCCAACAAGGTCTATGGGTCTAGTGTAAGATGTGCTGCCCTTTTATACACGTCGTGTTTACCATTTCGCAGCAATCTTCCGTCGGGAGGACAATGACAACGCAGTTAATAACGCTGTTTGTGATTTGCCGGTCAGAGTGACAATATGTGTCATTATTGGTCACTTCTGGCGACAAAAAGGAACAAAAGGTATTTTTTGTAAGATGTGCAACTGCATATTAAAGTAAATTACACCAATATGATACATTTGCTGCCTATGCCTGTATATTTAAAGTGATATAGGAACTTATCCCTTAAACTTTAACTAAAATTTTACTTCAGTAGAACAGCAATTAACTAGTTTATTAAAATATGTAAGATAAGCAAAATATTTGTAAAATTAAACGAAAAAGCAAAATGCTCATAACTTGCATTTTACTTATTACAATACCTCCTCTAATTATGATTTTTTTCGATGACCCAATATACATATATTATGTTTGTAAATGTTTTACAGTCTGGTAAAGTCCTTTGGAAATAAAATCAATAGCTAGCGACCAAAATATTATTGTTTAGTGCATAATATATTTCTATCATCATAATATGAATTCAAAGTAACATTAAAATTACATTTGTTATCCGAGTTTTATATCGGTGGCACCTGCCGATCAGTTGTCCGGCACACACTACTACTCAGGTCATCTTTCGCGCGTTTAGTGAAATAATATTACGAATATGGCCATATATTTTACCTTCCGTACAGGGTTGTTAATATTTTTATATATTATTAATTAAACTACACTTTACTAAAACGTTTTCCTTGTTTCAGGTACTCGTCTGTAATGTAAGTATTTTTTTAGTTTTTATAGAATTTTCAGTATTACTTATTAGACGTAAATATTAATGGAAATATTAACTATAGAATATTGTTAGTAGCGATAACAGTTTTCATTTTAATATATATTTTTTTAATCTAACATTCTCATTTATATTCTTCGTTCAATGGATACTAATATTCACGATCTGAGATATACATAAAACATAAAGCACACATTTATATTAAAAAAAATAGCATTATTTATATACTTATATCCAATATTTTCTGTTTAAACTTCCATGGTTGGTGCTTATAATCTGGAACTGCGGCTGGCGCGCGAAGTATTTGTCCGCATATGTCTATTTTTGTTAAATCTACTGGCTTAAATTAATTGCACTAACTTCGAAAATTATTTAAGTAGATATTAACGAACTATTTCAAAATGACACACAACTACTACAGCAATTATTCTGACTAAAATATGATAACATTTCAAAATATGTAATATCATAAATACATTCGGAAAAAAATTATTGAAAATCGTAACAACTGATTAGAACATAAAAGTTTTAATGATTAGTAAGAAAATGCATATGTATCTGTATATATATATATATATATATATATATATATATATATATATATATATATACGTCAAATTATCGGGTAAAGTGATACTTTATCACCACTTTACCCGATAATTTGACGTATTTATAAATTATTTTTTGGTCGAAATAATCATTTCTAATATATATATATATATATATATATATATTTATATATATATATATATTTATATATATATATATATATATATATATATATATATATATATATATATATATATATAAATATATATATATGTACATATATACATATATAAATATTAAACAAATTATTCTCAAACCAGACTGAGCAAGCATAGACAGTCAGTTTACTACACATAAATTTTTCACATTTTTTGCATTTGCGACTGGTGGGTCTGTATTTTATTCTGTCGCAACAAAAGTCACATCTGCATCCAATACCTTCTGAAAAATGTCAAGGGTAATTTACAGGATCTACTTGAGTGATTTTCACGAAATCAAGCTCGAAAATTAAGCTGCGGTTCGGTCAGAACAAATGCTAAATTGTGCAAAAACTGTCTTCATGGTAAACGAATCTCGTTACTATTACAATAGAAAAGGGCCATAGAAGTTATACCTACAGCACATACTTTGTCTACTGTGTCAACTTCCCCATGTGTAGAATTGTAGTCAAGAATAATTTTGGGTTTCATGGAATACTCATCAATTGTATCGTTATGATGTAGTCTAGACAGGAGGAGTACGTTTTTATTTCTTTTTTGTATAAAAGACACCAAAATATTTTCGTCATGAAAAGCAAACATGTTGAATCGAAAAGGTCTGCTTATAGGTTTAGAAAATTTATAGGATAGTTCTTTCTTACTTTTGCGTCACGTTCCTAGAAATATAAGTATGTAATCATGAAGCAAGTTTTGGATTATTAGTATACTTGAATGTTGCGTTTTGTTCCTCTTAGAGACTCACATAATCTCTTTACAATTTCTGATGGAGACTTACTTACAACAAAATGACCTGGTGGTTGTTGCCCCAAATGTGGTTCCAAATTGCAGTTATAAAACGTCTTGGAATCTGATACCGCAAAATTTTTAATCCATATTTACTTGGTTTAATAAGAATGTACTCTTTAAAACTGCATCGACCTCTAAATTACTCCAATTTTTCATCCAATGTGACATATTCAAACGGCATGTAACTGTTTTTGAAATAAAAAGTAAACATTTCAAAAATCTTTCATATGGGATAAAATTTATCTAATAATTTTCTTAAGTGTTGTATTAAAAATTTAAATCGGTACCTGGACATTGTTAGTCGAATTATCTCAACTTCTGTACCGTCTTTATTCCAAAATTCATAATTCAAAGATACAGAGTGTTTTAAAATTAGAAGAAATTTTTCTACAGAAAATCGACTTGTTATATTTATTTATTTTATTAGGATTTACAGGAATTTCCTTTCCCAAGTTAATATTCTCCTTTTCTAAATTGGCTGCACCGTACTGAAGACGACCAATAGTCAGAAATACGTATATATGGTTGCCTTCCATCTTATACACATGTTTTATTATATTTTTTTTCTTTGTTGCGAGCTATGCCGATATCTTTTACCTTTATTTTACTATTAACTCGCATTAACCTTTTTCTTGTTGTTTGAAACGTTCTAAACGTTTGGCATTCCTTTCCTCAGGTAGCTTAGCTTCCTCCGTGGATGTGTTGGTTGTTGCTCTGGAAACCTCAGAGTCTTCTAACATTATTGCCACAAATTGGTCGCATTGCTCCTGCAGTGATCCTTTCCCAAGTTAATATGCTTCTTTTCTAACTTTCGTCACGATTTTGTGACTTCTTCAGGAGAAAACTGTAAATTTATTAGAATAATTATTATATGTAAACAAAGTGAATATTTCAATACTTACAACTATAAGAGTAAAAATTTAAATTTTTTAACATATCTAGATAAATGACATTTTTGTTTGATTTATATTTGGGAGTTATGATGGTAACCGCATAAGGTATATATATATATATATATATATATATATATATATATATATATATATATATATATATATCTATATATCTATATATATATATATATCTATATATATATATATATATATATATATATATATATATATATATATATATATATATTGTTGTGATCTGCTTTATGATGTCTTATTATTGATTAAGACTAATTTAATTAATCCAATTATTTAATTAATTAGTTCACTAATTTATGCAGAGTCATACAATTCAATTACTATTAAACTTCTCAGGGTGCCTTTTTAATTTTACTTTAATCAGTTTACTTTATATATCTCTTCTAGTGGGTTTAGTATCTCCTAGTTGCTCATAATCGGGATAAAACAGGAAACGGAACTAACATTAAAACAACATAAATATGCACACAAATTATTATTTATTTCAATAAGCAATACGGTGAATGTTAATAAATAACTTTTTGTGGGCAATTATCTTTCTTAACAAACTCCTATACTCTAAATTTAATTTTAATTAACAAACTATCTATTGATCTGCTTTATAATAATATCTACTAAAAAATTTACCATATAAAAAATATAATTTATTCACAAAAAAATAACTCTTTAAAACTTGGAATCTTAGTTGGTATGCTTATATTTGATTTTATCTTTAGAATGTCTTAAAGTTTTCTTTCATTCAAATTATTTGACTGACCTTTAATTTTTTTACACCAATGATGTCTCCTCTCGATCAAAACCACAGTTCCTTCCTTGATTGATTATGTCCGGCTACCATCAAATCTTTCCCGTTCTCAGCATCGCTCCAAAACCGCATACCAGCAAACTACTCCTCCGAAAACACAAGCCCAAGTCTCTTTTGACCGGTACTCTTTATTTAAAAATTCTCCTTTCTTTCTCAATTAGATCTCGTGGACTATACAGACTCAAAAAGAGGTATTAATCTTCCCGTTTTGATCTGCTCTCAGCTTCCACCTTTTTCACTAACAAACGAAAAACACTCCTACTCCGATTGACTACACGAAAAAACACCTTCTCTTCTGGTCTGCCGGTAACATAATCATTCTTTTCAATCTCCCCAGACAACCTTCTCAAACTACCTCATCCCCCATCATTCCTTTTTAACCAATCATAAGCATTCATTTTTCCCACTCATTTTCGATTTAGAAAATTTCCAACAGAATATTTAAAACAAATAAACTACTTTCAACTCAAATTGCTTTTCAGAAACCATTAACAATTTTGCCTTTTTCAAAAGAAATAAGCTTCCAAATTCTTGTTATCTCATATCTAAATCTAATTCTTATTTACTTTCGAAAAATGTCTACCGCAAAATACAATTACAAAGTTTATTCCTTAAATATATAATTACACGAATTCCATTGTCCTTTCACTATTCACTTAGTCCTTCAAGGAAAAACTAGTCCGTCACGGAAACAATGTCTTTTCTTATTATAACGATTACAAATAAGTACAGGGTTGTATTTTAACTTATATGCCCGCGGTATAATAAAATAATAAAAAAAAACTCCTTATTCTATTTCTGATCGATAAACTGATCCATAACAATATATATATATATATATATATATATATATATATATATATATATATATATATATATATATATATATATATATATATTGGAGAGTACTGTATGTTTATTTTTGGTTATCGTATAAAAAATTCGTCGTCAGCTGCAATAAATTTCTTATACGTCAAGCAGACTTTATTTTCAGCCACAAATAAAATTTCTAAGTGGTTGTTTCGCCCGAGTGTGAAACCCATCAGAATTTAATCATGGGCCCAAATCCAAAATTAACCCAACTTTCAACCCCTCGTCTCGTAATTCTCCCTTTGGAAAGATAATTCCAAACAGATAAGATATTAGTAACAGGACTTAGAGAATAAGGATCGGAAGGGGCGAGAGGGGGTATAATCTTAATTCGGGATCATTTCCACTTCTAGATTTTAGATAAGAGATAAGGCTAACCACAGAACACTAATTTTATGTCTACGGCGATAAATGATAAAGGAAAGGACCACGCACACAAGCATTCGATTAAATTTTAATTCTATTTTTAACTATTGTTACAAAAAAAGCACTAGAAGTTAAAATTTATAAAATGAATTAAAACGGTACTCCACAAATTTATTTCTTTATTTATTTATAAATCGTGTATAGATAAAGACATGTTGAAACAATTGCACGCAATGAAATTTCGAGGTTCATTACAAGCTGATATTAAATATTAATATATATATATATATATATATATATATATATATATATATATATATACATATACACATTGATTGAATCCAACTTACCTTAGTACAAAAATGTACACAAAAAAAGTTACAGCCCTTTGAAGTAACAAAATAAAAATTGTTTTTTTGCATTATCTCCTAAACTACTTGACATTTTGTAATAAAAATGATCACGTTACTTTCTTGTTCTGAAAGCATTTTTTATACAAAAGAAACAACAAAATCTAAGCTGCACAGGGGGGTGTGCAGCCCTAAATCCCCCAAAACTTTTGAGTACGTTCAAATCAAATGAATTTTGTGGCATCATTAGTTTAACACATTATTTTTAAAACTTTTTTGCCTCCTATCACTTTTTCGAAAAACTAGTTTTTTGCTATTTGGCCATAAAATTACAATTAGTTTCTACGGATACAATAATTACAAAGAGTTTCATGAATAATAGTCGATAATTTGAAGCTATCATTTATTGTGTAAATAAGATTAATATTAAAAATTTTGATATTACAATGGCCTACACATTTTAGAAAATGGCAGATATGCATTTAACTTTGGGTAAGTTGGATCAGATTAAATTATGATTTCAATAAACTATCGGGAATATCGTAGGTGAATGTCAAGGAAATAGTGCAGCAGCCGCAAGGCGTTATGCAGTAAAATACCCCAATCGAAATACACCCGATAGACGATTATTTTTGACCATTGATCGCCGTTTACAGGAAACGTTTACATTCCAACCGCAAGTTGCTGGCAATAGTGGTCGTCCAATAATGGATGCAACTGATGAAGACATTTTAGAAATCATTGATGAAGTCCCTGGAACAAGTTCAAGGGTAATGGCTGCTCAACTAAATGTTCCTCACGTAAGGGTTTGAAGGCGTTTGAAGGATCAGCTGCTTAAACCCTATCACTTGACAACGGTTCAAGAGTTATTGGTTGAAGATTATCCTAAAAGGATTGGATTTTGCGACTGGTTGTTAATGGAAAACACTCGAAATGTTAATTTTATTAGAAATATTTTGTTTACCGACGAGCCTACCTTTAGCAGAAATGGAATAACAAACCATCATAACGAGCACATTTGGGCCGACGAAAATCCTCACTACATTTTTTGTACTTGTTAATTCATTTAAGCCATTTATTTAGTTGTACGTAATTAATGAAAAGGGCCGTAACTCAATAAAAACTGTTTTTTGAAAAAAGTGATAGGAGGCAAAAAGGTTTTTAATGTTTTAAACTAATGATGCCACAAAATTAATTTGATTTGAACGTATTCAAAAGTTTGGGGGGATATAGGGTTGCACACCTGCCTTAAAATTTTTCTGTGAGCTTAGATTTTTGTTGTTTCTTTTGTATGAAAAATGCTTTCAGAACAAGAAAGTAACGTGTCCATTTTTATTACAAAATGTCAAGTAGTTTAGGAAATATTTCAAAAAAACAATTTTTATTTTGTAACTTCAAAGGGCTGTAACTTTTTTTGTGAACATTTTTGTACTAAGGTAAGTTGGATTCAATCAATTTATTTTTGTCCCCGGAATGCGTGATTTAATTTATGACATACCTTTTTGGAACACCCTGTACAATGAGGTCTTCCAATGCCTTATAAATACGACAGCTAAATGCAATTTTCTTTTTTTAAACACATCAGGCAACCTAACTTAGCCAATTTTTCTGAAATGGTCATAAAAATCATATAACTATAATAGAAATACGAAGGAAAGCTTAATGGTGTTGTGGCGGAAATAAGAGAGTAAGCTAAAATAAGATGCACAATGCAATTTGAAAGATTTTTGTGCATAACTTGCATCTATTTTTATAAAAACAATAACATTAAAACTAAATTAGTCTAAACCCAGAAGGCAACTAGACTTATCATGGGACAAAATGCAGAATCTAAAGCTAGACCATTAAGAAACATAAAAACAACTAATTACACTCTTAAACAGAGAAAGAAGCTAAATTATAAGACATACATATAAGGAAAAATATATAGAACTGTGTATTAAAAACGAAAGAAATAGTGGAATAAACACATTAGCAGGATTGTAAAAGAAAGAGTGATCTGAATAGCCCAAAATAAATCATCAATGCAGGTGAATGGTATAAATACCGAAGGCCTAACTGTATGACATTTAAAAATGATATTTGCTCAAAATTGGGAAGAGAAAAACAAAAGAATAAAATAAACTGTTTTTATAACTTATAATTGAAATTGTGTGGAAAGTTTTAATTGGAATTTTTTTTTTCATCAAAGTATGTAGTGCATAAAATTTTCATACAACCGTAATGAACCCGCGAATTTCAAGAACGCATACTTTATAATATTCCATACTTTGTTTTAAGCCCTTGAAAAGCATCGTAACTTCAGATTCATCGTTAATCCATGCTCTAGACTTTTATTACTCCCATTTCTCTTTTTGCCGATATATCGCTGATGGTATAATATAGACTGGCGCATACTAGCCGCCAAACTTGTGTGAAACTGTAATATGACCGGAGTTTTTGAAGTTTTTACAGTAATTAATTCGTAATCTCACAACCGTTACCATTAAAGTGATGCATTAAAATGTAATATTTAGAGGCTTTTAAAAAGTAGAAGATAAAAGCGTTTGGTAAATAAAAAAATACTATGAGTTTCATTAAAAAAAAGTACTACTTAAAAACTTTTAGTATGTTATATATCGTGGCTCAGAAACATCCGACAATGGACAGGGCTAAATTTTGAACAGCTAATAAGAACAGCTGAAGATAGAGAAGAGTTTAAAATTGTAGTAGCCAACCTCCATTGAGGAGAGGGCACTTTAAGAAGAAGATGTTATATGTATACACTAGTGGCCAAAATTCTGGAAACTTTTCAAAAATTTTAGTTTTGTTATCAGCATTCCTCTTTTTCACAAGACTTATGTTATTTATAAGTCTATCTATAATTTTATTACATCGTTTTATGCTTCTACTTAATATTTAATATCTATTTTAAGGGGGGAAATCCTCTAAAAATTTAAAAATAAATAAAACAACAGCCGTTAGCTATTAGTAGACATATTTAAAAAAAATGGTACAATGATTATTATCAACAAAATTAGTATTTGGTAGAATAACCTTTGTTTTTTAGGACAGACTCAATTCTGCGAGGCATGGAGCTGACGAGACGAGCCAAATCTTCTGGTGTAATAACTGTAAACCAGTTTTGAATAATGGCTTCTATCAGTTCTCTCTTGTTGCTTGGGTTTCGGCGTGATACTAAGACTTTCAGCCTTGACCATAAATTTTCTATTGGATTTAGATCGGGACTATTTCCAGGCCAAGGCAGAACAGTAACATCATGGTTTCTCAACCATTCCATGGAAGTCTTAGCCGTATGACAAGGCGCTCCATCCTGCTGGAAGATGCATTGTTGGGCATCCCCTTCGAACAAATCTCTGATAGTTGGCAGCAGTTTGGCTTGCAGTATCTCTTCCTGATATTTTTTTGCATTAATATTGCCCTTTATTACTGCTAAACGTCCAACTTCATTAGTAGTCATGCAAGCCCATACCATGATACTCACAGGATGCTTCATAGTGACCGTAGTACACTGGGGCAAAAGGTCTTCTCCCGGTCGGCGGCGAATAAACTTCACTCCATCACTTTCAAAGATCGAGATTTTGGTTTCATCACTCCAAATTACTTTACTCCATTGTTCTTCTGTCCACCCTCTGTGTGCCAAAACCCAATCAATGCGTTATTGCTTCTGTTTTTTGTCCAGGAACGGCTTCTTTCTAGGAATTCGTGCTCGCAATCCAATTTTACACAACTTTTTTATGATAGTGCGGTCCGATATTTGTAATCCAGTTGATTTGACAATACCGTTAATATCTTTTGCGGATCTGCGACGATCTTCTAAAGAAAGTCGGCATATTCTACGCACATCGTAGTGACTAACTTTGAGTTTTCTGCCAGATCTTTTTGCTGATTTTGTCGTTCCACGTTTGCAAACTTTCATTACACCTGATTTTGTGGCGCCACCACCCAATTTGTTTGCTATTTGTTCATAAGTGTAACCTTCTTCACGAAGGATAATTGCTTTGGCTCTCTTTCCTGGCGACCTGTCAACAGCTCCAATTGCGAATGCACTAGCTTCAGTGGTAAGTAAAAATAGTTCTTCAAAATTTGGATATATAGGAATTGGGTTTGATATTAGAATATTTTTGAGGTCATTAAAGGCTTCTTTACATTCAGAATCAAAAATAAAAGGTACGCCTTTTTGAAGTAGTTTAGTAGGATTCAAAATTTTGGCAAAATTTTTAATGAATCTTCGGTAGTAACCGGCTAAGCCTAAGAATGATTTTATTTCTTTATTGTTTTTTGGTTTCGAGAAGTTCTTTAACTACGATATTTTAGAAGGGTTTATTTTTACTCCATGTTCTGTTAAAAGGTGGCCCAAATATGCTACTTCTTTTCTCAAAAATTCACATTTATCTGGCTGTATTTTTAAATTTGCTTTTCGTACTCGTAGTATACCAAATACCAGTTTGTTTTTACTTATTACATGTCTATAGTTTATTTTTATGAACGAGAGAGTAATTAGCATAATTTTAACTGGTAGCTCCGACCACTCCATGGGCGTGCTCAAGATTAATTGAAAAATTACTTTGAATAATTGTAAAAAATAAATGAATTATTTCAGTGTTATAAAGTGTTATGTGTATGTAAACAAAAGTGACCTCTTTTATCACACACTATATTAGAACTGACTGGCCTACATTAAAAAGGGTTTTAAAAAATTCAAATTTTTTTTAATTTTTAAAAATTACAAAAGAGAAAAAGAGTTTTTAAAACCGTCTAAGGTATGTTAAATAGATGAATAAAAATATTAATATAAAACTTACAGCTACTTGTTACAAATCCAAATCAGATTCAGAAGATGAACTTTCAGAACCAAGATTTATAATAACTGGCTCGATCATTTTATCAGTAATATTGTCCAGCTTCCACATTTTTTCCTCTTCTTTAATAGTGTGATTTACTGCCTTTTCCCAGTTTTCAGGTTTTACATTATTTACGGCCTCCAAAAACAACTGTTTAACATCATGAATATTAAAAGTGGTATTTTTTCTTGAAACTTCACTCTTTATCTGTGCCCATACCAGTTCAATCGGGTTTAATTCACAATGATATGGTGGGGATCTAAGTACTGTCATTCCACGATTTTTGGCAATTTCATCAATTTCGTATTTTTTAAATTTTTCTTTATGAAGGGCACACAACGAATAAAGTTCCTTTTTTATAGAATCGGGATGGTACGTAATATTTTTTGAACTCAGCCAATTCTGCAAGTCTTTTTTTAACCACTTGGTTGTGGGCAGTCCTTCTATAAGTCTGGAGTGATAACTTGCATTATCCATTACTATTACACAGTTCTTAGGAAAAAGATCTATCATTTGTTCGAACCATCCTTGAAAGACATCAGCGTTCATGTCTTCATGGTAGTCACCGGTACGAGTTGATTCAAAAGTTAATAAACCACCTTCAACAAAACCGTCTGAACTGCCAATGTGTACTATTATCAGCCTGCGTCCCTTTCCTGATGGTGGGTTTAAACCAGTAGATAAGTTATTTACAAAAGCGTGCCTTTGACTTGTAACAGTTTCATCCTGCCAAAATTTATTTGGTGTATGACCCTCGTTGATCCATGTTTCATCAAGATAAAATATTTTTCTTTTTTGGTTTCTCATTTCCTTTATGGTTCTTAGAAAATGTCTTCTCCATATGACAATATCGCTTCTTTCTAATAAAATAGACTTTCTGGGATTCTTTTTCCAGCGGAAGCCTATTTCTTTTAAAAGTTTCCATAACGTACTTCGACTCATTTCTGGGTAATCCTTATTATCTCGAACTGAGACAAGAACTTTATCCAATGTTGGAAATTCTTGTCTAAAGAAGAATTCATGCACTTTCCGTCGAAGTCCTTCTTTAAAATGATATTCTATTTGAAATTTTGGTTTCCCTGGAGCATTACGTGGCATTTGAAAACTACCACATTTCTCTTCTTTAATAACTCTGTAAATCGTAGATTTCCCAACACCAAGTGTACTGCTAACTAACTCAACGGTCTCATCAACACTTTCACATAAACGTTTGTCTGTAAATGATTTAAAACAATTAAATATTAATGTTTTTTTTCATTAACTGTTAAAGGACCAATTTTTCGGCGTTTACACGGCACTTCCAAATTTTCCATAACACTGGAAAAACCCACTATCACATTTTCTGTGGAATAAGTTTAGAAGGTAATTATCTAGTCAATTACTGTCGTAGATTCCTGGAATTAAAGAATTAAATGTTTGATTGTTGAAACCCTTACTTCGTGGAATGCACTCATTTCAGATAAAATAAAACGTTTTATTTTATCTAAAGAATTAAACTTTATTTTGCAAATAGGTAGGTACTTATTAAACTTTTATTGGTTATATATAACCAATAAAATAAACATCTTACATTTCTTGCAAATTCATTAGTACCTGTTAACCTCCATCACTCCGATACTGGAAACCTTATTTAGGGATTAGTACCCCTCACAACTATTGTATTCTATTCTGCTCCAACCTTTATACCTGGTGGTCATACTCAATTTAAAATTGTTTTCCTATATACTTCTGTAAACTTGTTGACAAATATCTGTTTTTCATTGAGTCACCCGTATCAACAGTTTAGGGATTTGCATACATAATTTATTGTTTTATTACTCTCTCATACATAAAAATACACTATAGTTAGGTTTTTTGATCGATAATTTTGTTTAAGTGTTCTAAAAGTGTTATTACGAAATACGAGTCCCTTTTTGCTTATTACATGTCTATAACTCAAAAAACGAAATACGAGGCAGGAAATTGTTGCATGAAATGTTACTTTTTGCTTGATAAAATAATAATATAATTAAAAATTAAAATAATAGTATAATTATGAAATTATAGAATTAAACTGTTATTTTACTAAGCATAAAGTACCATTTCATGCAAAAATTCCCTGACAACTATTTCGCTATTTGACTTATAGTTAGATTTTTTGATTGATAAGTTGTGTTTAAGTGTTTAACTGTATTATCAAATTTCATAAATAAACAATAGCAAAGCCTAAAATGCGTTTTTATTACATTAACCAGGATTGTTAGCAAAGTCAATAATCACATTCACCAACTGCTACGGTTACTATCAATATTTACCGGTAATTATTAATACTGACCGGACTTATCACATCGACCATAATATGTATATACATATATATATATATATATATATATATATATATATATATATATATATATATATATATATATATATATATATATCCAATAATACAAACTGGCCTACAGAAGTGTGAGATTACACAGTAGCAAAAAGAATTGCTCACTTAGATAGACAGACAATGATGAAAATACTTTTATCTACCACAATTTCATCTCAGATTACCGAGTCGTCGTGTGGGATCATTAAGCATAGAAAATGAAACTTCAGTGTGGTTGACATTCTGATTTTTATCTTACTACTGAAGGGTAGAGAATTGAAGGGTTGAAGGTATTTGAAGGAATTGAAAAGATCTTTTTATATTTACATACGTATCAGTAATATAATAAATATTATTTGATTTTATTTCACTATAATATATTGTTTTATTAAGATTCAGTAAAATACTTCAATCATTAATACACATACGTTTTTTCTTTAGAGACTATGGCATTATATCTGACTGGGTGGCTTTTTGCAGCACATGTATTATTTACATATTTTAATATTAATTTCTAGTCTATCTGCCGTATTTGCTGTAGTTATTAAAATGAAACCAAATATTTTTTGTTGGTGAAAACCTGCAAATTTTCTCTTGTACTTTAATGTCTGTCATTTAATTATATTGAGACCTTGTGTCATCATGATTCACGTTGCGTGATCGGCTACATAATTACTTTTCTAAATAAATCTTGGGTCTTACCAATAGTAATTTGCGCAATCATCTATGCATTCTCATTTCCTCCTCGTGCATACATTGTTTATCTTTCGTTTAACTGCCTTAAATTTAGTTCTGTATATTAAAAGGAAAGTCAATATAGGATCTGGTTCTATATCAAAACTGTAATAGTTTGGTTAATAGGACGTCGCAAACTGAGAGCATTAGAAATCATTATAGATGTAGTACAGGTTATGACGAATTATAGTATGCATTATCTAGGTTTAAATTTACTGCGGCACATACGATGCTCTCGTATGTTGGGCGAGTTGCTAAAGCCCAGTTCGCACTCTGCTAGTATTTTAGTCGAGTAATTTAGTAATTAAATTACTCACTACTGCCCAAAAATCGTTCCCACTTGCACGAGTAGAGTTCACAAGTAAGTTGTGGTTTGCAAGATGAACAGCCTACAAAGCAATAAAGTAAATAAACTGATTACACTAATCGTAACTGCTATTTTAGAATGTGATGGATGAGAAAATTTGTATGGTTAAGAAAAAGAAGCTGCGGATACGAAAATGGATCGACAGAAGAGAGAAACTAGTAGCTACCAATTGTGTTCTGAAGGAATTACCATTGGAAGATCCCAAAGAAAATTTCGATAATTTTAGAATGTCTGAAAGTTGTGTAAATTTTCTGTTGATATGTGATGTTTATTTGTAGTTGTAGTTTATTTGTTTGTTCTTACAATACGGGGACTTAATATTACAGAAGCATTCATGTTCTAAATATTTGGAAACGATTTTCAAACTTGTTTCTTAGCACTAGCGAAGCGACATTTTTGCGTCAACTAATGAACTAGACTAATTCGAATGGTTCGGACTTGTTTGGCCTATGAACCAGTGAGCGGTGGAAGGTGCTACTCGCCCGAAAAAAATAGAATCAAATGGATCGACTCGACTAAATTACTTACTAATCTACTTGACTAAATTGTTGTTGTTCAGACAAGTTTAGTTACTAAATTACTTGCTACTCGACTAAAATACTAGCACAGTGGAAACTAGGCTTAAGAGAGTAGAAATGGTATTTGTCGTCCTGGGTAAACAAATGGCGAATATTAGCGTAATCAGTGCAAGTGCGAGGTGATGTCTCAGGTCGGTGCTGTATTTCATACTCTTGTAAGGTGTCCAGGCATGGATAAGCGTCTATAGGATTAAAAGATACTCCTCCAAAATAAGAGTTCAGAAAAAGAAACTTTTCAGGGTTTGTAATGGATGGTGTACTATATCAACGCATGCAGTTGCACGGCTGGTTGGGGTTTCAACGGTGTATCTGGAAAAGAAGAAGATAGTGATGAATGAATGGTAGTGGAGATTGGCCGATGAGAGTAAGAAGGCTAACTGTATCCGACATCTCATTACTAATCTCAAGATGTGGGTCAGCCGTTTTAAAATAGACTTTGTGGAAGAGGAATAAGTGATGCATTCATGATCCAGTTTAGACCTGATTAACGATTTGTATAATAATAATATTGTATTTTGGTAGGAACCCCATTTCTTGTTTGACAATGTTTTAAAAATAATTATTCTCTTATGGAAGGTTAATTGTAATTGCTTTATATTTGGTCGCCTTGTTAGTTTGTTGTCCAGATACAATCCTAAAAATTTAATATGAGGATCTACTGCTATTGGTTTTTCGTATAACGTAATATTTGGCATGGCATTTATATTTGTTGATTTTGTAAAAACCATGGTTCTTGCATGCAGTTTCAGGAGCGGTAGGCTTAAAAATGAACTACAACAAAACAAAAATACTGAGCCGAGAACAGACAAATATAACAATACAAAGTCATACCATAGAAAATGTTAAACATTATGTATATCTAATTCATGTCATCAAACTGGGAAAACCAAATCAAGATGTTGAAATTAAAAGAAGAACAACAACTGGCATGGGGCGCTTTCGGCAAACTAGCATATATCTTGAAAAACACCCCCATTCCTGTAAACTTAAAGAAAAAGGTGTATAACATATGCATACTACCAGTTTGTACCTACGGCTTGGAGACAGTAGCCCTTACCAAAAAATCTGCTAAAAAATTAGAAATAACGCAAAGAGCAATGGCACGAATCATCCTTGGAATATCACTGAGAGACCAGATTAGAAACGCCGAGATAAGAGGTAGAACGAAGATTATGGATACTGTGGAAAAAATTACAAAAATGAAATGGTGCTGGGCAGGTCACGTAACCCGATATAATGACAACAGGTGGACACGAAGATTTCTAGAATGGAGACCAAGGACGACAACAGGAAGCATGGAAACCTCAAAAAAGATGGGTAGATGACATAAGAGCAGTGGCAGGCAAACAGTGGATTAGATTGGCGCAAGATAGAGAAAGATGGAAGCAATTGGAAGAGACCTACATTCAGGAGTGGATGGAAAATGGTTGACAAAGTGATTATTAGGATGAGTATAGGTTTCAGATAATCAATGTGAAGAGTTTAAACGGGAATTTTTATCAATTCAGAGACTTTCGTTAAAATACACTAGAACGTTTGCAATATTTTCATCTGTGGATATTATTTTATTTTGTACTTTTAAATGTTTGATAAAAATCCTCTGCGAAGTACC
Source organism: Diabrotica undecimpunctata (assembly GCF_040954645.1). Taxonomy (NCBI): domain Eukaryota; kingdom Metazoa; phylum Arthropoda; class Insecta; order Coleoptera; family Chrysomelidae; genus Diabrotica; species Diabrotica undecimpunctata. Next base: position 171,754 of record NW_027311948.1, on the reverse strand, counting down.
ACAAATTCTTCTAATGTTTTGCCAGATTTCCTTGAAGCTAGTCGTGTTTATTTATTTATTTCCAATACAAACTTTTACAACTGATATTTTATGAACTTAATTCAGCACTTTCACGTATTAAACATTCTTCTCCTGGTCCCAATGACATTTCAATTATAGCTCTAAAAATCTTCCAGAATATGTCAAATATCATTTACTTGATATTTTTAATTCCATATGGATGCAACAGCATTTTCCTTCAATGCGGATTAATGTCTACGTTTTACCACTTTTTAAAAGACAAAAAATTAAGGTATAGTGTGGCCAATCATACAGGCCAATCTCAATTACTTATTCTATCAACTTTTGATCCCATTAAGTCAAGTCAATGGTTTGAGGACCCTAAGGTCTAATGGTTAGAGCACGTAACTTGTATGGGTTTACAGTTTTAAAATTGTAACATTAAATTCAATAGCTCTTTCTAATAATCGGATACTAACATGGGTAGAATGGCTATCATATATTAATAAGTCTGGGCAATTTACTCCAATTGATTTCAAAAATTGATGTTCGAACTAATTTTCAAAAACGGTGGTCTCCATCCAACCGTTGGCAGTTGCAGCATATGTGGTTCTAGGAAAGCCAGTATTCTCTGAAAAACACCATTGATCCCAACTGTTTTTCTCTTAAAATTATAAGTGGTAGGATTTTGTCACCCAATGCAGAAACTAGCTAAACAGTTATATTCTCCCTTGCAGGTGCACTTATTGTTGGAGTGCAGAGCATGTTCTTACCACCAAATACTTTAGTTTTGGAAGGGAGCGTACAAAATCTAGACTCATTTAAGTTCCAAATTGTACAAGGACTATTTGCAAATCCTAGATCTTTTATGGTGGTTTCTAATTAACTAAACTATTTTTGGATTGAAAAAGGATTGCAACATCGTTTAATGGCTGCTTCTACTCCTTGCGGGTTTTTAGTGATAAATTATTAAAAAACAAATTTTCTCCAGAATGATCGTCTTAAAAAGAAGTTTTCAATGAATTGGATTTTATAAACTACCCAACCAGCTCCAACACCTCTTTTATGGGCAATCCAAATCTGTACTTTTTCATTGTCCTAAGTCCATCAGCAAGTTGCCTTTTGTGTTCTTCTGAAATGGATGTTCTTCTGCCAAGTGTTTTACTAATTATACCATGATTACATTCTAAGGGATGAATTATTGTATTTAGCAGTATTTTTTGCTTGCCCTGTAGGCATTTCTGTGTCCTGATACTCTCTTCTGTTCGTTTTTCCAAAATAATTTCAAACTTCAAATAATTTGAGCAAGAAACCATAAAAAGTTAAAAAAATGTTTGAAATTGACTGAAAAAGCACAACTCCGATCTTACCCTGCCACATGCTTCGAACTTGCCCCGTGCACTAATATTTGCGGGGCAAGATCAGAGTTGTGCTTTTTTTGAAAGGATTTTTTTATTTAACAGGTATTTATTGTACAGGTTTCTACTCTCTAGCCTGTACAATTGAATGTTTCTTATAATAAATTTAGAGCGATTACGATCTTGCACTTTTTACAATCTTTCCCACCTTATTCATTTGTAGCTATATTTTTTATTTCTGGGTCGTATCAAATATCGGGTATTTGATCTGGTTTTCGTTAACGTTAAGACCAATTTCTTTGGCCTCATTTTTAAAGATGGTGAAACCTACTTTTATATATCTTTGGTAGATTGTGTAATTTTCTCAAAATCATAAACAAATTTTAATAATACTTTTAATCCTTTTATAGCAAAGCTAATTGTAGTTTCTAACTGTTCTTTTTTAACTTAATATTCTAAGGTGAAGTTAATAATAACGTATAAGAGAATTCATGTGATGTAGTTCTGTCAATCCTGATTCGTTGATATCAATTTTATTTGAAAAAATTATTTTGTACTAAATTCACAAGCAACTTTTGGCAAAAAATGTAATTTCAAACGGTTTAACTTCTATCTATTTTTGTCATAAAGCCCTTCCGAGACATTAAAACTAAAAAGTTGGACAATAGGAGCCTGTAACCTCAATATTTCAGCATAAAACTTTCTCTTAATTTTCCACATTTTTATCCCGATTGTACTTAAATAATTCTAATTGGAAACAACTTTCCGAAGACATTTCTTAAAAAATCCAAGCTTCATGACACACTACCCTAAATAACTACCCTATACAAATCCCGACTGAATTAAACATACGATTTATATTCCTAATTAACACTCAATAGGAACTCCAATTTTCTCCAAATAATTCCCAATGCTAAACTCAGCAACTACTTCACTGCAATTTGTCTGCCTCCTGTTGACGTCGCAACATCACACACCAGAAATTACTTCTGCATCACACTGTGATTGCCTATTTCCTGCTACGGAGCTGCATCGAAATTTCTGCGGAACACCGAAGACTCGACAGAATTTCCGCTATTTTCCGGACAACTGAAGTGTGGGAGACAATTTGAAAATTTTAGGCCTTGCTTCGATAATTTCGCAATAATGATAAATTGCTCGAAACAGAAATGTTAAATGATTATATATATAAGTGTTCCTTTCATTCTCGTTCCGTTTTCCCCTTTTTATAAATGTTTTTTATTTTATTTTACCATTTATAATTTTTATTTTAGGTTACCAAAAAATTAAGTTTAATTTTCTGTACAATAAACAACACATACGCTGCTTTATTGAAAATATAAATATTAAAGTAGTGCTTGTGCGGTTGGGATATTAACTGCGAAACCTGGTTTCATTCGCCTAAGTACTAAACTAGAATTATAGTCCGTCTAGAAAGTATCCGGAATTTTATATTTTTACTAATTTTAATAGATTTCCTTTTTGTCACATTTTCAGACAAAAGTAATCCATCAAGTAGGTTGTGCCGATAGTAGGTTATGGACAAAATCGCATGACAACACCATCTGTCAAATATTGTTGTTTGTAAACAGACTTAAGATTTGTGAAATAATGTCGCAAGTAGAAAAAAGAAAAGCGGTGAAATATTTGTATATACCATTATTCAAAGTAAAAACGTTATTTTTTAAACGAAAAAAAAAACGAAAAAAAATTTCCAGAACGTTAACCTTGGAGTTAAAATTTTCCTAACACATCTAATAATACGAAAACCATACGGAACTACTCGATCTTTCATAGACGTCAACATGGTATAATAATCAGAAAAATTTAATCATCATTATATTGGGAATTTTAGAATTATATTGATTAAATAACCAAAAACATTTGTTATTATTAATAATATAAATTTTATGAAATATTTCTTTAAGTCTGATATTCCACAAATAATAATTTTAATTAAATAGATTAGAAAATTGTACGCAACTGATACGGAAATACTTCAATTTTAATGACAGTTTAGCGTGTGGCAAAATTGTTTAAAGTGTTGCCGCTTTTTTAAAGGAAGAATTTTGTTTATGTTTTGATTTCCTACACAATTTGATAATAATATATTATATATAATAAATTGTATAAATAGCTTTAAAAACTAATTATTGTTGTGTATTGTGAGTGTGCTCTGCCAAAATAATTAAATAGTCTGTAGAAAGCTGATAAGCTTTCATATAAAATAGATTATTTTGAACAAGAAATAATGGTGAGAGAAAATTTAAAATATATAATTTTTTATTAAAATGTTTTCTTATGTATTTTAGTGTCTTGCAGTAGTCTTAAAACTAAGCGTATTAACTGTTAATATAACAGTTTAACAAATAGTTGATATTTTAAAAATTCCTTACTTACTACCTATACTGATGTTTTGGCAACGCTGTGGGGTTATGATGTCGTGAATCTTGAATGACGTGTAATCATTTTTATTTGAAAAATTCTATAGAAAGGGTGTCCGAAACGTTAAAAATATAGTGCAATTGACTGAACTCGAAAAAAGTGCAGTGTACGAGACAACAAAGAGGATAAAAAATGGCATAGACATGAGACATAGACCAGTTTCGGGTAGATCGCGTAAGATTCGCGGAAACAATTTAAATGCTTTAGTGGCTTTAGGACGACAAAATCCGCGCCTAGTGTTTCGAAAATTAACGAACAGATTTGGACATCAACGAAGAATAAAAGTGTGCCCATAAACTGTCCGCATGTCACTGAAAAAGCAACGCTACATATCAAGGAATCCAAACAAAATCCTTACAATGACACCTCTGCAGAGGCAACGAAGAATAGATTTTTGTTAACATTTTCGAAAAGATAATTTGAATAATGTCTTTATATCTGATGAAAGTTGTTTCCAGCTTGGTGCAAATCATCTAAAAGTCCTATCAAGAGAAAATGTTACATTTCAAATTTCCCAATTTCCCACTAAAATAATGGTTTGGGGAGCAATATCTCAGCGTGGTGCTACACCTCTCTGTATAGTTAATGGTACTGTTAATAGTGCGAAAAAATATACTTAAGCTTGGATGCAAGAGCACGAATTGGCAACAATTCCGTGGCCAGCCGCATCTCCAGATCTTAGCCCCATTGAAAACATATAGGGACTAATGAAGATTGAAGTGGAACGAGCAGCGCCACGAGATAAAGGTTTGATTCGGTCAGTTTTACAGGCCTGGAACACCATTACCGAAAATTATGGCCTTGACCTAGTTTCGGGTGTACCTGGACGTTTAATTAAGTGTTTAGATTTAAATGGAGGTTGTATAAGTAAATGAGATGAATTATTTGTTGAAATTTTATATTTCAAGTGATACAAAAAATTCCGGAAAATTATAATTCTGCTTTCTTTTTTCTGGATACTTTCTGGACGGACTATATATAACTGGATATCAACTGATATTCCTGCCTCCCCCTTCATCTCTCCCGCGAGTTTCAATGCCGGCCGTTTTGGGGACCACATTTTGAAGATTTATGGACGATTTCGTTGAATGGCAATTTTCTTCGAATGTGGAACATTCTAAAGTATGCAACTTTAAAGGAAAAAATAGTTTTCTTGCAGGCAATAATTGTAATTGTTTATAAGCAAAAAATCGATAGAATTTTCAAAATGATTTTGCAATATTTAAAATTGTTTTTCTTTATTTTTAAAATAATGTTAACAGAGCAACTCTTCTTCTTTCATAAACTATCCGTAGAATTACTGTAACTTATTATTTTCTGACTAATATTATTGCAAAAAAATTTAACTTGTGATTTCGTGGAATATGAAGGATCTAAGTTTACTTTTAAAAAGGTTATTAACATTTATAAAAAACCAAAATTTATGACTATTTTACAACTTTCTAAAGAACAAATAAGAAAAAAAAACTATTAAAAATCGCCATTTGAATGTTTTTATACAGGTTGTCCCATAATTAATTTTACATTAGCCAATAGGTGATAGCTGACATCAAAATAAAGCGTTTGAGCTCAAATTGCTTAGGCAAAATGTTGCTAGTTTTCGTTCTACAGGGTGATTTATTAAAATTTTTTTATATTATTTTTAGGGATATATGGAAAACTATTCCACCGATTTAAGTGAAATTTGATATCTTTCTATTATTTAATATGCTTCATATAAAAATGATATTAGTTTTACCATTGACAATAGGTGGCGCCACCTACTATAGCATTGGTTCATTAATGTGTCCATAATTTTTTTGTCCGTCCTGTATAAACATTATAGAAACAAAAACATGAAATACCATTCAATTATACACAAAAAAGGTATTCTTGTTTCAAATAAAAAAGTACACCGTTTTCGAAATAAACGTATTTTGTTAATGATAAGCATGTCTGTATTTAATTTTTCGCAAACAAGCAGGTACCTAGATATGCTGAGAATTTAATGACAAAGTCAAGGTGTAAGTACGAATTTGTTTACTATTTGTTGTCAAAGTGCAGTGCGAGTCTATTATTATAAAAAAAAGAATATGTGTGTACTTTGTACGCAGGAAAGAAGTTATACTTCTATTATATGATTTCAACGAAATAAATATATTTTAAATAGTTTTTTTTGTTTTTTATTTAAATATTAAACTAATTTTAATACTTACAAGTTCCCTAAAAATTTTCTTAAATAATACCGAAAATAAAAAAAAGTAAGCAAGGCAATAACATGACATGTTCCTAAGCGGTCACCCATCCAACGCTTGACCCCTGTTTTCGAGCGACAACTGGTGTAAGAAAGTGTGCTACGGCCATAAAATTCATACTAAAATAAATTATTTTGACAGATTATATCTACAAATAATATTAAGATTGCCTTCTAATCGTCTTTTCATCATATTTTAATATTTATTATCCTATTTCCGACGACAACAAATTCTTGATTTGGCAACTAATTTTATACTGCCGGTGAGCGCGTAGGTACTTCATACTACTGAGATTTTTATAAAAATTCACTCTCAACATTTTTCCAATGGCACGTAAAGAAGTATAACTTCAAAAACATGAACTAACATTGAATTCTACACAAAAAAGGTACCTAGTCTTCTTTCGCATCAAAAAAGTACATCGTTTTCGAAATAAACGTATTTTGTTAATGATGCATGTCTCTATTTAATTTTTTGCAAAACAAGTATGCTTTGAACTTAATGGAAACGTCAAGACGTAATTACGAATTTATTTATGATTAGTTGTCAAAGTGCAGTGCGAGTCATTATTTGTCAAAGTGCTATTAAGTTTTTTATAAACCACTTAAGATAAAAATAAAATGCCACTTTATGAAACGTGGACCCTCTCAACCACTGATAAAAATCAACTGAGAATATTTGAGCGCAAAATACTAAGGAAGATAGTTGAACCAACCCAATGCAGCGATGGTTCATGGAGAATTAAAATGAATCACGAGCTGGATGAACTAATGGAGAGCGCAGATATTGTCAGATTTGTAAAGTCACAAAGACTAAACTGGCTTGGTCACCTAGAAAGAATGCCAGAGAATCGAGCTGTAAAAGTAGTCCAGAGATGGAAGCCCCAAGGAAACAGAACAAGAGGAAGGCCCCGTAAAAGATGGATAGACGACGTAGAGAGGGATCTTTAAACCATGAACATCAGGCAGTGACGAAGGAAAGTATCCGACAGGGCAGAATGGAAGAACATTGTTAAGCAGGCCAAGACTCACAAAGGGTTGTTGTGCTATTAGAAGAAGAAGAAGAAGTCATAGTGAATTTTCTAATGTAGAAATGCGCGATATGATCTGTTTGTATGCCCAGAAAAATTTTTGTTCTCGTAAAATAGCTCAAAGCTATTTCGAACTTTATCCCAATAGAAGGCAACCAAACCATAAAACTATTAGATCATTTTCGTGTTCATGTTCAACAGATTAGGCGAAACAGGGTCATTTCATCCCAAAAATAGGAATGCTAGAAGACCGAGAGTAATTGATGCGAATATGGAGGATGAAATTATTGTGCGTGTTGCAGAGGATCCAGAAACCAGTACAAGGCTTGTTTCCGAGGCCACTGGTATAAGCAAATTTACGGTGTCAGGAATAATACGGACAGAAAATCTGTATCCGTATCGTTTTACTCTAGTACAGAATCTTTTACCACAGGATTTTTCAGCAAGGTTCCGATTTAGACAGTTTATAATAGGGCGGTATTAAGACAATTCAATGTTTTATAATAAAATTTGATTTAACTATGAAGCCACATTTACTAGAAGAGATGTATTTAACTGGCGCTATAGCTATACCTACGCAACAGAAAATCCTCATGCATTTCAAGAACATTATTTTCAACATGAGTTTTCCATAAATATCTGGTGTAGCATATTTGGGGATTGTATTGTAGGACCATTCGAATTATCAACTAGGCTTGACGGAGTAACGTATTTTAATTTTTTGAGAGAAGATTTACCAACTCTTTTAGAAGACATAACTCTAAATTTGAGACGTAACTCTTGGTAATTGCATGATGGTGCACCACCACGTTATAGCCTAGAAGTTGGAAATTATCCAGATGTGGATCCAAATTTATCCTTAGAGGTGGATAGGTAGAGGTCGTGTATATCCATGGCCAGCACGCAGTCCCGAACTGAATCTCCTAGATTTTTACTTATGGGGCTACCTAAAGTCACTTGTTTATAAAAAAAATAAATAACCGTCAAGAGTTATGGCAAAATATTGTAGAGGAAGTTAACGTAGTTAGGGCCCAAAGAAACTCATTATTTAAAAAAAGACAAAACTTACACAATATTTAGATTATGTAGTTTATCTAATGGTGAACATTTTGAACATTTTTTTTTCGTTTCGTTTTGAATTATTTACTTTGTCAATTGTTTTATATTCACTTTATTGATTATTTTAATTTAATTTCTGATTTTTTTAAAATTTGTTACAATCATATGAATTTTGTTTGCAAAAATTATCTACTCTATCTATCTTCTAAGAATTTACCCAAGTTTTTGTAAAATTTTTTCATTTTATGCACGTCTCTAAAAAATACGTTTATTTCGAAAACGGTGTACTTTCTTGATTTGAAACCAGAATAATTTTTTTGTGTAGGATTGAATGAATAGAGACCGAATGTTTATAGAGGGCGGACAAAACAATTATGGCCACATTAATAAACCAATGTTATAGTAGGTAGCGCCACCTGGTGTCAATGATAAAACTAATATTATTTTTATATTAAGAATACTAAATAAAAGCAAGATATTAAATTTCACTTAAATCTGTTGAATAGTTTTTAATATATCCCTAAAAATAATATAAAAAAATATTAATAAATCACCCTGTAGAATGAAAACTAGCAACATTTTGCCTAAGCAATTTAAGCTCAAACGCTTTATTTTAATGTCAGCTATCACCCATTAGCTAATGTTCAATTAATTATGGCACACCCTGTATAACTTGATTAGTTTATTACTCTTTAGTTTGTTTCAAATGCTTCACTTTTTTTGATAGACGAAAAAAGTTAAAATTGGCTGTTTTCGACCTTAATTCGTTAATAACTAAGGTCCAAAAAATTGACTACAGAAAACAGTTGTTGTAGAGGTTCATACTGCTTAAAACAACTGGGGATGTCGTTTGCCTTGTCAATGCCACGAAAAAATCTTATTTTCCTGACCTATAAATCTCTTCCTATATTTCCTATACAATTTACATTACTATGGTATGTGCTATGCTCAGTATTATTTGCTATATATGTCAGCAGGTCGGGAAACTGGAACAAAAACAGAAGCAAATTTTTCAGATGCACAATAAAATATTTTGTTTAAAGCGCTGTGTACTTTCTTAATATTGCATCGATGTAAAGTTATTTTTATTAGAAAGATAAAAGAAAGATATAACATAATTAAAAATTCTTTTTATATGAAAAATAATCAGGGTTAGTAAAAATTTAATTGTCATGCAGACTCTCGCGTTTATTGCAGAACAGAAACCTCCTGCAGACGTCTTTAGAAATTTCAATTTTCCACAAGTTTTATCCAATAACATTTAATTTTTCGTATAACAATCCATGGCGTTTTCTGCCCCGGCATTTTTTATCTTTATGGATTCTCTATTTTAGTAGTCTTTTAGCCCATTAATTACAATCGTTCAGTCTTACTACATAACTTCCATTTATTTAAAATACGTATATCATTCGAACTCTCACTGTTCATTTATAAGTTTTCCGGCCAGATAAGTAGAGGCAGTGAATTTTATAAACGGCTATGAGTCATGCATCTTCTTCTTCTAGTGCCTATAGGTTGGCTATAACTTCTATCTTCTGCTTTTCTTAAGAGGGTCTGTGTCTTTAACCCAGTCCAGTCGCGAATGTTTTTCGGCCAGGATATTTGTCGTCTACCAGGATCAATTTTTCCTTCGATTTTACCCTTCATAATCAGCATAATAAGTATGTGCCCCAAATATGCTGTCTTTCGCTTTTTATGATGAAGTTCTCTGTCTCTTCTCATTCTGTGCAACATCATTTCGTTCGTAATATGATCGGTCCATGGTATCTTCAAAATTCTCCTAAAAAGCCACATCTCAAAAGCTTCCAGTTTTCTTATTAAGTCAACATTAACAGTCCAGGCTTCGATACCATAAAGAAGAATAGATCGGATATAAGATTTTACAATCCGATATCGGATTTGCAGATTAAGTCTCTGGTTACTCAGAAATTTCCTCATCTTCAAAAAGGCTGCTCTTAATTGCTCTATTCTTGAGCGAATTTCTGATTTCGGATTCAAATCTTCCTTAATCCAGACTCCTAAGTATTTCATTTGGTCCACTTGCTCAATATCTTCATTTTATATCTGGATCCTTGTAATGACTTTGACCCTCTTACTGATAACCATGGTTTTTGTTTTCTTTATGTTTATTGTTAAACCAAACTGTTCCCCAGTATCACAAATTGTGTTTAGTAACATCTGCAGGTCTGTCTTACTTTCTGCGATAATGACTGTATCGTCAGCATAACGGATGCTATTTATATTTTCACCATTCATCTTGATCCCTTCTGTACAGTTTTCAAGTGCTTGCGTAAATAACTCTTCGGAATATATATTAAATAGTAATGGTGAAAGTACACAGCCCTGTCTCACCCCTCTACTTATCTGTTGCGTAGCTGTGCTATTTACCTCTAATGTTACCACAGCCTGTTGGTTCCGATAGAGATTTTTCACTATGTTAATGTCATTTTTGTCGAGTCCTTTTCTCTTTAGACATCCCATGAGAATGTTATGTTTAACTTTGTGGAAAGCTTTCTCATAGTCTACAAACGCAACGAAAAGATCTTTTTGTTGGTCTCGACATTTTTGGGCAAGAGTGAAACTATACAGAGCTTCCACTGTTCCGAAGCCATTACGAAAGCCAAACTGTTTATTACTCATATCTGCTTCGCACTTTCTGAATATTCTTGCATGTATAATCTTTAAAAATGTTTTTAATAAGTGTGACATTAAGCTGATTAATCTATAGTCATTACAGTGTTTGAAGTTCTTGGTTTTTCGTAGCGGAACAAAGGTCGATAGCAGCCATTCTGTAGGTATCTCACTATTCTGCATATGTTGTTAAAGAGTATAGTTATTGCACTTAAATTGTTTTCGTCTATAAGTTTAATCAGCTAGATATGAACTTCATCTGGCCCAGGGGCTCTGCCAGATTTTGAGTTGCTTATAGCATGTTGGACTTCAGATTTTAATATTATTGGAGCTTCCTCGTTATCAATTTGTGTTGGTTCCGTTCTTGTGTCCATGAAAAGATCTTCAATATATTTAGTCCATACTTGTTTTATTTCAATTGGGTTATTAATAGGTTTATTGTTTTTGTCAACTAATCAGTTAGGTGTATTTGTTCGTTATTTTCCAGATAATTCTTTCACTTTTTTATGTAAATTATAATTATCATGCTTTTTATGCAATTCTTCCACTTCGATACATGTTTCCATCATCCACTTTTTCTTAGCCTCTTTTACTTTGTTCCTTATTAATTTATGTTTTTCTCTACTTATTTGGGTTTTTGTTTCTATATTTTCTTCTTTGTTCCACGATTTCCAGTATTTCTTTAGTCATCCAAGGTTTTCGGCTTTCTGTTTTCTTTTGTAGAGTTTCTTTCTGTGTTTTTATAATAAAATCTTTGATTTTGTTCCACCTAATGTTCACATTCTCAGTGTTTTTCATTTCTAATGTTAATTTCTTCATTTCTTGATTGATACAAGTTAAAGTCTCAGCACAAATAATGAGACATGTATACACCAATTATAAATTTACGATTCGACCGTATAAATTTTAATAATTTTGTACAAGCCTGCGCGCAAAATATTTTTAAGTCATAGCTGCTTAGAAAATCCACAAGCACTAACAGTAATTATTATCTGCCATGATACACTATGTAAGATAAGTGATGACCTACAACTAGACCCTACAAGGGCTTTTTATAAAAAATTTCAGCTGTCCATCATTTAATCAGATATCTGTATATTTGGCCTACCTACTATCACAACCTTTATCAATCTTCAATCCACCCACAATAATACCTAATACATATTTTTTCAACAAACTTTTAGGGTAAATTGCACCGTAAAGTGCAATTTATTGATGGTTCATCATCATCATCCACTTGTATGCGTCCACTGCTGGACATAGGTCTTCCTCAGCTCTTTCCATCTGTCTCTGTCTTGTGCGCTTGCTTTCACTTATTGCTAGCACGCTTCAGGTCGTCAGTCCATTTAGTTGGTGGGCGTCCTCTGCTCCCTATTGCTTCTTGTCTTGGTCTCATCTCGACAATACGTTTTGTCTATCGGTTGTCTGATAATCTGGCGACGTGTCCTACCCAATTCCATTTTAGCAACGCGATTTTTTCGATGACGACTGTTGTTTTTGTTCTACGACGTATTTCTTCGTTTGGGATTCGGTCTCTCAGAGAGACACACAACATCTGGCGCTCCATAGCCCTCTGAGGCACGCAAATCTTATTCACTAGCTTTTTTGTAAGGGTTAATGTTTCCGCTGCATGAGTAAGTACATGTAACACAAATTGGTCAAAGATTTAAATACATACATAGTTTAATTTACCAAAACCCTGCCCAGACCAATCCTATGCGACGTAGGAGCTCACATGTCTGGTTATCTCTGCCCAACCGAATTTCATGTCCTAAGTACTTATACGATATAGTATGTACAATATTCCTTCCATCAACAGCAATATTTCGATTTAGCACCAGATGCGTCTTGTTCATATTACTCTTTAGTCCGACCTCCAAGGAAGCGTGATATAATTTTTCAAACATTATTACTGCATCATCCATACGATCTGCTATAAGGACAATGTCATCTGCAAATCTCAAATGACTGAGCTTCTCTCCATTTATGTTAATACCATGCCCGTTCAGATGTGCCTTCTTACAGTATGTTCCAAAAGCGTCGTGAATAGCTTTGGAGAGACGGTGCCTTCTTGCCTTACTCCTCGCTGTATACAGAATTTATTTGTTTTTTGTTCAGATAGTCTTACGCTAGCTGTGGCATTTTTGTAGATATATTTGATTATTCTATTCTAGTCTATTCGGCATTCTGTCAATACTTCTAACATTTTCTGATGGCTTATGGTATCGAATGCTTTCTCGTAGTCCACAAATATCAGTGTCAATTATTTGTTGTATTCTGCAGACTTCTCTATCAGGTTCTTTATCATTAGTAAGTGGTCATTAGTGCTGTATCCCGATCTAAATCCAGCTTGTTCTCGAGGCTGATAAAAGTCTAATTTAGGGTCCAGTCTTTTTTTAATAATTTTTGTGAAAAGTTTATATATGTGTTAAAGCAAAGTGATACGACAGTAGTTTTTTAGATCTGTTTGTAATCAATCAAATTTTAACGTATTTAATTATAAATAATGTTGGCTACTGTCACTTCTAGACACATACCTCCGGTTAGATTGACTACTTTGTTCAAACTTCTGACCTAATATTCTTTTAATCAGTTGCTATCAACAAGTCCTCGCAGACACTTCGCCTAAGGACTAGCAACCCCAGTGAAGTCCTTCGTTACCATATGACCAATTCTATTTATAGCTTAAACATCATAGTTTTTTAATATCAAAATTGTAATTTAAAGTAATTCTAACTACGTTTAAAGGGTTTTACCCACATATTAAGTGGCTTCAAACATGTAAATCCAGTATTATAAACAAGTAAGAATTAAACCACGTTTTTGTAATAACCTTGGTCAACATTTTAAATTTAGCGTTTGCTTCAATTAAAGTGGTAATACTTATTTTAGGATAGGACTGATGATGAAATAGTTATCCCGAAAATGTTCTGTGATGAAGTCCGATGGGTTTAATATGTTAATATACCTTTTATAGAGGAATTTTTTAAATAAAAATTTATTGTGATACATGGTATACAGCCAACTACAGGAATTTAGTTTCCTTGTGGATTTTAAGACCTACAACTACAACTTAAAATTGCTACAACTGATCCTTAAAGGCACAATAGAAGGCCGTAAAGGTGGGGTGAGGAAGAAACAGGTTTCTTAGTTAAAACACATTCGTGAATGGACTCGTCGGATAACTCTGATATGCTACGTGAAGAAGAAGTGATGACCTTTCCCAAAATTTGTCGAGATAATAATGCGTGTCATAAGGGTCGATAAGACAATTTCTAATGTTCAGGTCACGTAATACAGAATGGTCGGAGATAGCCGATTCTGAAGCAAAATGCTACCGGAAAGGGGTTCGATGGTGGGTAAATGCACAGAATACACCACCCAACAAGAAGCGAAAGCATTTTCGGTATCTTTGATGTTTTTAGGACAGAAATTTCGGATAGAAAATGACACTTAAACTACGTATTACACTAAGAAAAGTAATGAGGAAGTCGTTCAAAACAGTAGTAAAGTTATAGTTACACTGAGAAACAAAGTAATTATTAAAACTAATGTTTTTTAAGTAGATCTGTTTTGTATGAATTGTATTTTTTCTGTAAAATTTAATATTACCCATATATCAATTCTGTACATATAAGTAAAAAGATCTTAAGTCAAAAATATCGATTTGTTTTTTTAACAAACAAATTAACGTACTAAAAGTATTTTAGTACGTTAAAAAACCGATAAAAAGGGATTGAATTTGCGAGTTAATTTCAAAATAGAGATAAAAATCAGTCGATTTCTCTAACTTTTTAACGATTTTTTAAGGTATTAAAATATGTATATGTTTATACAAAAATATGTGTAATAGTAATATTCTTTTTTACTATTAAACAACACACACCAAACAACACTTCTCAATACGTAAACAAACTTCAGTTTTTATAGGACGACAGATAAACTATTTAGAACATGGCGGATTGTCAAAGAAATTTGGATTGCGAAAAAGCTCTTCGTTTCGCTTCTTGTTAAGTGGTGTGTTCTGTGGTAAATGTCTTATTTTTCTATCTTTAATTTTTTTGTCTTAAGTGCCGATAAAATTGGAGGATAATTAACTATATTTTTAAATTTTAAATCAGTCGTCTCTAGTGTCCTCTTTTTTATATAAATATTTTTGTTGTATGCTTTGTTTTTTACGTGTTAATATTTATGTATATTTTCATCCTCTTAGGTTATTTGCTCTCGTTAGTTAACCAGAAAATATACGCGACAAGAAAAATAATTATTGTTGATTGATCTAATTTAGTTCAAAAGGCTTTTTGTCGCTGAAAAGGTGACGTATATTTTTGGTAATTAAAAACCTCCATGACAAATGTCGACGAAGCATTGCTGCTTCTTAATTGTTAAATTAGGAGCTGTTTGTTCTTGATTAGAAAATTAACGAAGTAATGCTGCTTCTTAAACAAAATTAAGCTGTTGTTAAAAAAAAAGGGTGGCTGGACGAAAACAAAACAGAGACTTTATTATCAGGAACTGCGACAACAATTTTGAAAATCTCACCGATATGTCGATTTTTGATTAAAGGGGACACCTTTTTCGGTATTTCCGATTATGTTGCTTTGATCCTTAAGCCAAAGTAAGCGTCACTTCAGCATTTTTAATGGTAAAATGGGTCAAATAAGATATCGTTATAAATCACTTGCAATTTCTTATACATTAGTCTCTATTATAATATTGTAAAATAATAAATCAATAACATTAAAAATTATAAGATTTCCTACTTGTCGAAACTGAATTCAAATTTTTACCACAATAAATAATTATTTTTATAATTATTGTACTATGACAGGAGAGATTTAATTTCGATTCAGAGTCTCTGTGTATGTCGCTTTGATGATATATAATGAGGTTGAAATACGTACAAGCAGATGGCACATGACCTGCATTAAAATTAAATCTAAGACCGTCTTTCTGTAATAAATTAATATTTTTAGTTGGCTACTTATTTCTTAGTTGAACAAATGTTGAAAATGATGACCTTTGGCATACATACAATGATAAACGTTTTAGACGACAAACGAGTTAGATAAAATTTAATTATTAGAATTTTTTATTAAGCTAGAAAATATAAAATTTGTTTAATTTATTTATGTTCGTGTTTTATAATTTTTAATAATTTTTTATATTTTTTAATTTTTTTTTATAATTTTTTATGATTTTTTATAATTTTTCATGTTGTTCGTCGACCTACGGAAAGCCTACGACAGCGTTCCACTGAAGAAGCTGTGGCAATCAATGGAAAGCATGAATATTAATATAGAATTAATAAAAGCCGTCAAAGTGCTGTACAACCAACCAATAACAAAGATAAAAGCAGGGACACAAATAACAACAGGATTTATAACATCAAAAGGATTAAAGCAAGAATGTTGCTTGTCTCCCACTTTATTTAAAATATACCTCGAAAGTGCTTTAAAAAGATGGAAACAAAAATGCAGGAAAATGGGGATACCGCTCACCAATACTATGGTATATACGCTTAACTTTGCAGACGATCAAGTAATAATGGCTCAAGATTATGACGATTTAAACTATATGGCACGAAAATTAATTGAAGAGTATGATATATGGGGTCTAGAAGTAAATAAAAAGAAAACCGTATACCTGTGCATTGGAGCAGAACAAAAAGATCTCATATTAGACGATAACACTACGATAAAGCACTGCTGTGACTACAAATACCTAGGTATCACTATTTTACAAGATGGAACATTAGACAAAGCCATAAGAGAGAGAAATACGTCAGGGAGAAAAGCCATCACAATGTTAAACACCATTTTATGGGACCAATCCATCAGCAAAGAAAATAAAAAGAGGATATATAAGACTACAGTAAAAAGTATCACTTTATACAGCTGTGAGGTATGGCCACTAAAAGAAAGAACACTATCAACGCTGAAAGCAACGGAAATGGATTTTTGGACAAGAGCCGCAGGAAGATCTAGAAGAGAAAAGATTACCAACGAACGCATTAGAGAAATAATGGGAATCAAACGAACAATCACAGATGACCTAACAAAAAAACAACTTATCTGGTTCGGACACATACAAAGAATGGACGAACAACGAATGCCAAAAGAAATAATAAAGTGGCAACCAGAAGGAAAGAGAAAACGAGGTAGACCGAGAAAAAATTGGAGAAAAAATAAATCTTAAGTTTACAGATGCCGTCATTCTCATTGTGGACCGCTTTGAACAGGCACAGGCACAGATAATGGTCCAAGAGCTTTACACTACCAAAAAAGAGTGGGAATTAAAATTAAGTTTAAAAAAATAGAATTTAAGGCCAATTTACTCCACAGCAAACATATGTCAGTTGAAGATAGGGATATCGACCCTTACAAAGTGTTTGGACAACGAGATCACAATAAGTCGAGACAGCCAAACAGTCGAACTAAAGTAAAGAATAAACTTAGATTGGGCTGCATTCGGAAAGAATATTTTTAAATTAAGGATGCCAATGTGTCTGAGAACAACAGTATTTCTTATTAGTGTGTAATCAGTGTATTCTGCCAGTGAAGACCTATGGTGCAGAAACTTCGTTTCATGTTGTATGTAGCAAGGTTATGTAGAAGGTCATATAGCAGGTCATGTAGCAGGAGTAGTTGATAAATCGGTGGGCAAAAAGAATTTTTTGCGGTGAGAAAAAAGAAGAAACAGAGGTGAGAGCCCTGATGAGATGAAGCGACGACATAAAAGAGTGACTACAAATTGGATTCAGATGGCGGAAAATCAGACTAAGTGGAAATAAATGCGAGAGGCCTATGCTCAGCAGTTGAAGTTGGGGGTTAGATGATGCCACTAAAACGATAGCCTATGCACATTATTTATAATATTACAATTAAAAAAAAAAAACTAGTAGATCACGAAACTCGAATGCTGTTAATGTTTGATTATTTGATTACATGGCGTCAGCTAGCTCTTACAACTTATGGATAAGCCAAAATATAATATCTACGTATGGTACGTATTGTAAATAAATAAAATTGAAATGTATTAAGAGCCACAAAATAACTCACAGCACATTAAAATGTTTAAAAATAAAATACTAATATAAATAATAGATAAAATAATTAATCTTTATTTTATTGATTCTAGATATATAACCAAATTATATAATATTTGTGTTTTACTTAAAACCTTTATGATTGTTGTATATGGTTAAAAAATGTATATAATATTATTTTAACGTAAGCTTTAAATTGTCATGTTTATAATATAATTCTATGCCCAGTTGTCAACATCTAGTATATGCTATCATTTTATTAAGCAAAATATAAAAACAAATCGCTGTTTTTTAATTATCACAGAATATCGTCAACTTGACAGATTTTCGAAATCAGCACTCTACAATTGATCAAATCCCCCGAATCACGGACGTGATCGAAAGATCACTTGAAGAAACACAGATTTGCACAGCAATATTTTTGGATGTAGACTTTCGACAAGGTCTGGCACGAAGGATTGGAGCATAAGATAAAAATTACCCTTTCTCTTCAATACTCAAAAATCTTAATATCATATTCATCACATAGATACTTTAGGATTAAGCAGGAGGATGCTTATTCTGAACTAAGGAACATGATTGAAGGGGTACCACACGAAAGTTAACGGTTACATGTCGCATATCTCCTGTACATTAAGGCGCGTATCCACTGAAAAGTTGGCAACTTTTGTGTTTGCAACTCTTCCGAAGTCACCAACTTTTGTTTTTTATCGTTGTCCACATCTAAACATAAATTTGTCAACAATAATTTAGGAAACATGTTAGTTGGCAACTGGCAGTCTCCATCAAGACTATTGTGTTGACAAAATGGGGTCGATTGATGACGATATTATCTTAGCAGCTGCATCATTTATTATTTTGAGTAAAAAAAAGAAACGAAAACATAAATATTGGGTACGATCAAGCCTCATAGGAAGAAACACACATGGAGGAATTGAGTTAATAAATGCTTTGAGAAAAGATGATTTGTTAGCAGGACGTATTGAAGACGGACAAATAAGAAACTTTCTCCGTATGACTGATTCCGATTTTAAGTGGTTGCTCAATCTTGTTGGACCAAAAATTATAAAAAATGACACTAATTTTAGAAAAACCATCACACCTACCGAACGCCTACTAATTACTTTAAGATTTTTGGCTACCGGAGATTCCTACACTTCATTAATGCATTTATTTAGGATTTCAAAGCAAGCGATTTCAAAAATTGTACCAGAAGTATGTATAGCAATATGTGAAGTTCTTGGCGATCAAATAAAAGTAAGTGTATTCTATTATTATAAATATTTTTGACGGTTTCTTTAGCAGAGCAAGTTTGGTAAAATATTCAATTTTTGTTCCCTGGGGTCAGGTTCGATTCGTTTCCAAAAATAACTGAAAACGCATTTAGAAAGTTTTTATTTAAGAAACTATTTTAATGCAAATCATATGAAACATCATGGATTACACATTATTAGTCTAATATATTAGCAGTATTTATAGCTTCCAGCAGAATACTAGATGCAGCCAAACTTGTTTCCTGTTCTGTTTGTGAATCTGTGAGTGGTATATCCTGTGTTTGTTGTGGGATGTATTGTGATGAAGATGGTAATGCATATTGTGGGGAGCGTAGTTCAGGTACTGTTTGAGATTCTGTCACTTGTGGTATGTATTGTGGTGAAGGGGATGATACATATTGTGGTGATAGTAGTTGATTGTAGTGTGATGTGAGTGATGATGTGTCATCTGGTGATGAAAGAGGTGGATTTATGGGAAAACTGGAACTTGATGAATGTGTTGAAATTGGAGTCATTTGTCCAGAATGTCCAGTAGCAGGATAGTCATATTTTCCGATACTTGCTTGAAACAAAATATTTGATATTTCATGCTCCACCACATTTTGAGCATAACTTGATTTTAAAGCTTCCATTTTCATTGCAACATGCTCCCCAAAGGCACTGTATTTATGGCGATTTTTCTTAGCTTGAAGTTCTTTCAATACGTTGTAAGCTTCCTCTTGCCTTTGGTCACCAGTTGAAACCTTCCTTTTTGAACATTTAGTTTTTTTCCCAATACAAGGCACTGTCGACGGACCTGGTTGTGAATTCGGTGGTTCTGAATCCGATGATGGTGGGACTATTGTATTACTTGTATTTCCCTCATTTGGTAACAGATTTTGATTTTGGGAGATTTCTGCCTCAACTACTTCCGACCCAGAATCCTAAAAATATATTTTTTTATAGATGCCTGGAACTGCTGAAGAGTGGAAAGTAGTGGCAACACAGTTTAATAATCTATGGAATTTTCCACAATGTACAGGAGTTATGGACGGAAAACATATTATGATTCAATCACCAGAACAGAGTGGAAGCGATTACTTTAATTACAAATCGTTTTTTAGCATTGTGCTTTTTATTGTTGCTAATTCAAATTACGAAGTGTTGTATATGAATGTTGGCTGCCAGGGACGCATATCGGATGGTGGTGTTTACGAAAATACCCAGTTCAAAAGAATGTTGTCCGAATGTAAACTTAATCTACCTAATAATAAAAAGCTTCCTGGTAGAGCCATGGGTGTTCCTTATGTTTTTCTGGGTGACGATGCTTTTCCATTGTCACCAAATTTGATGAAACCTTATCCAGGTACCCAAGAAAAAGGATCACAGGGAAGAATATTTAATTATAGACTATCAAGAGCGCGAAGGGTATCAGAGAATGTGTTCGGAATATTATCTGCACGATTTCGAGTTTTCAGAAAAATAATGTTACTTGAACCAAGGAAAGCGGAGACAATTGTGAATGCTTGTATTTGTTTACATAATTATTTAAGAAAAAAAAAATCAAGGACCACCTACACTCCACCTGGAACTTTCGATTCTGAAGTCAAAGACAGTGGTAATATTATTTCTGGAGCTTGGAGGAACGAGATGCAAAACAATATGCCATTCGATAAGAGAGCTCGGAAATCAAGTAGTGCTGCGAAAGATGTGAGACAAGAATTTGCAGAGTTTTCTATGACCGAACAAGGGAACATTTCTTGGCAAAATGACTATTAACAAATTATATAAAGTAACGAAACAAACAGCAAGAAAATTAATTAATGCATTAATAATATTAATTTTATGAAGTTATTTTATTTTTTTTAAGTTAGAAGTTAACTAACTTTCTACTAACTGCTAAATTACTAGAATATGATACGTTATGATCCTCTTTCAATCGTAGTTATTCATAGCTTATAAATCGTAAAATAAATACAATATTGTTGCATACTTACATGTTTTTCATTTAATCCCTTTTCAAGGCATAACTTAGGTTCATTTTTGTCTGATAAAAATAGAAGTCGTTGGTACGCAAACCACTTTGTGGTATCAGAAGTAGCTGAACCCGATTTATTTTCTTCTTTATCTATTTCTTCTTCTCTCTGAAAAACTGTGCCGTCAAATTTTTTATTTTCCTTTGTATTTCAAGTTCGTGTAGCCCCATCACATCACTGATGGTTTTCCAGGCATCCTTTTTCTTATTTTTATTTTTATAATTTACGTCTTTTGGATTCCATAGTACACTTTGGGGGTGTGATATAAATCAATTAAGGTATCAATAAGTTCATTTGTCCACGTTATTACTGCAGACATGTTTCTGTTTAAAACTTATGTTTCCAACTGAGCGACCGTCCCTACAAAGCCGTTAAAATGTCGACAACACGCGCATTCCTTTGATGTTACCGCCAAAAAGAGAAACAAGGTTCTCAACATTTGTTTGCAATTTTTGTTGGCAACATTAACATATTTCGGAAACTTTTGTCACCAACGCATGTTGACAACACGAAAGTTGCCAATTTTCCTTTGGTGGAGACCCGTCTTAAAAGACCTACAAGTTTCACAACAAAATGTTGTAGCTACGTTTGTTGATGATACGGCAATTATAACTGATGCTGGTTGTGACAACGTAATTGTGTAATCCTATATTTAGTACATAATTTAACTTAACATGCCACAAAAAAACAGTTTCGGAATTTCTTTATTATAATATTATATTTAAAATGAGCTCTCTTGTCATTGAAAATTATGTTTAAAAGTTACTGAATATTTTAATATTTCTTTTTGGTTTGACAAACCTATTTTTAAGTTGAAGTATCAATATCGCAGAAACAAAATCGGCCACTTCTCCTCGGATATTTTTCTGCAGCTTTTTCATTTTTAACTCAGACCGAGTGAAAAAAGAGTTTCTCTTGCACTTCCTTCCATAAAGGAATTTTATCTGATTTGTTCCATTGTTCGAAGCATCGGCTCTGCAAAACGCTTTTATATACGTCTGTGTTAGACCCAACTCCAATGTTCTACATGTTAGTGCTACCAACCAGCCAAGCTTTGTAAGTTTCAACGTGCCTCTTATATTATATAGCGCAGGCAATTTTTGCACGCAAGGTAATTTTATGCACTGAATTTTAAATATTTAGATATAATTTTTTAATTAGCATTTTAATTTAATTTCGTCTTTTATTTTTTTCGTATTTTTATATTGCTGGTTTTAAGCTGACGATTCGGGTGGTGCTTGTTATACAAAAGTGGACAAAATCACTTATTTTGTGACAATAAAAGGAGATATAAGTAAATGTAATAACTGCACGGTACCGTGCAGGAATAAAAACGGCGAAATAACCAGCAAAACTAAATAAAATAAAAAAAACTTGATAAACGTAGTTTGAAAAAATACGAATAATGTAAAATACGAGCTATTGAAAGTCAGAAAATGAAGAGAATGAAATAACAAAATCGCCAACGATAGAACAGGTTGAAAGGGAATTAAACTGCAGAAAAATAACAAGGCCCCTGAATGTGATAAAATACCCGCAAAATTATTTTAGTTGGGGGGAAAAGAAATAATGGAGAGGATGTATTATGGGGTCATACACAAAATATGGAGACAAGAGAAAATGTCAAAAAAGTGGAATATGAGTATCATCTGCCAAATTCATACAAAGGATGATAAATTTCTTTATCAAAACTATAGGGAAATCTCTTTGCTGTATTCTTCTTGCTCACAATCGAATCTGTGAAAACGTATCCAGGAACAGATATAGGGTCAGACCACAATTCAGTAGTGGCACAATTCCGAATAAAACTTAATAGAGTACAAACACCTAAGCCCAAACAAGTAATAGATATCAATCGTTTAAATGATAAAACAATTAAACATCAGGTAGAAACAAGCATTCAGGCAAATCTTGAAAAACTTGAAAAGACAGAGAAGATACCAGACCTAGACATTAATAAATACTGGGTCATTATTAAAAAGAACGTGCTTGAGCTCGCTAAAAATATTCTGAAGAGAGACAAACCAAAGAAACAGAAAGAATGGATGAGTGACAAAAATTTGTTATTGATGAATTCTCGAAGACTATTAAAAGGCAAAAATGAAGAACAGTATAAGCAAATTAACACAGAGATCAAAAGAAAAATCCGCGACGCTAAAAAACAATGGTTACAAGACAAATATAAGGAGATTGAAAACTTGGAAGCCAAATATGATTCATTCTATCTTCACAAGAAAGTTAAAGAAATGATCAACAATAGAAACAGAAAGCAGACAGTACTTATAGACCAACAAGGGAACATGGTAATGGAAACAGAGGAGAAACCAAAACATTGGCAGACATACATAGAAGAACTGTTTGACGATCAAAGGCAGCCTCCTTGTGATAATTTTCCAGAGGAGACAGGTCCAGAAATAAGCAAAGAAGAAGTAATGCAAGCGGTGAAGTCATCAAAGAATAGCAAAGCTCCAGGACCAGACGAGCTACCAGCGGATATACTAAAGTTGATAGACGAAGATCGAATCCACTTGTTAGTAGACTTATTTAACAAGATTTATGAAAACAGTATAATTCCTGAAGAATGGTTAAGATCAACGTTTGTCCCTCTACCCAAGAAGGCACATGCTAAGCAGTGCAGTGATCATCGCATGATCAGTCTGATGAGCCACACCTTAAAAATATTCCTCAAAATAATTCACAATAGGATTTACAGAAAATTGGAAGAAGATATCGGAGAAACTCAGTTTGGATTCCGGGAGGGATATGGAACTCGTGAAGCATTATTTGCCTTTAACATCTTGACAAAGAGGTGTTTGGATGTGAATCAAGATGTATTTGCTTGTTTCATTGATTACAACAAGGCGTTTGATAACGTCAAGCATGACCAACTTTTAGAGATCTTGGAAGCTAAACAGTTAGACACTCGCGATATAAGAGTAATATATACTCTGTATTATAATCGAAAGCAGTCGCACGCATCGAAAATAGCACAACAAATGAAATTCAAATTAAAAAAAGGAGTTAGACAAGGATGTGTGCTGTCACCATTGCTATTTAATCTCTATTCGGAAGAAATGATAAAGAAAGCATTGGAGGAAGAAGAAATTGGGATAAAAGTTAACCAATTAATAATATTAGATAGGCAGATGATCCGGTTTTAATGGCGGAGACAGTAGAAGACCTGCAAGCCATTTTAAACAAGGTAGTCACAGCTAGTGAAGAGAAAGGGTTAACAATGAACGTCAAGAAGACGAAATTCATTACTATTTCAAAAAAACAAAGATTGAATGCAAACCTGTACATTCACAATAACGAAATCGAACGGGTGCAGTGTTCCCAAATATAAATATTTGGGAACAAGCGTTAATAACCACAATGACATCACAGAAGAAATAAAAACTAGAATTGGAAAGGCTCGAGCTGCTTTTGTTAATATGAAGGACATTCTAGGAAGTCATGACATTAACTTAAACCTGAAAATGAGATTGGTTAGATGCTACATCTTCTCGATACTGCTGTACGGAGTAGAGACTTGGACTTTAGACAAGAGCAATATTAATAAACTGGAGGCCTTCAAAATGTGGATATACAGAAGAATTTTGAAAATACCTTGGACAGACAAAGTAACAAATAGTGAAGTTCTTCGAAGAATGAACAAAGAACGGGAGCTGTTAATCACCATCAAGAGAAGAAAGTTGGAATATTTTGGTCATGTGATGAGAGGGAAAAAGTACCGACTGCTCCAGTTAATTATCCAAGGAAAGATTCAGGGCAAACAAAGCGTGGGGAGAGGACGTATATCTTGGCTGCGCAATTTAAGAGACTGGTTCCAGTGCACATCTAACCAATTATTTAGAGGAACAGCTTCAAAGATACGAATAGCAATGATGATTGCCAAATTCCGTACCGGAGAGGGCACTTGAAGAAGAAAAAGTATTCTTCTTCCGACATTTAAAGATTTGTGATAAGAAGTACGTAAGTGTGTTAGTTAATGGTTTTCCGTAAAATTTGTCTCAAAAAGTTGTTCAAATTTATGGAATATGGAATAAAAATCTTTTGGACCGCCAGAAACTTTATCTGCTAAGTAATAATTTTAATAATTATTATTCTTTTGTTCTTTTGCCACTATATACTTTTGACTTAATCCATTCCAAGCAACCAGCTTAGGTTATGTAGGCAGAAAGTCTAACACACAAGCGGAAATCTCAAAGTTTTAACGCTGAGGTAAAATTGTTCATAGAGATCGGATTATTTTTTGATTAGTTTCACCTTAATTTATTATTTTAATTGTTGCGATTGTTTAAATTGTTTTCTTCTGTTAATTTCAGTTTGTATCAATATACAATGGTTAGAGCATATGAAAGAAAACTACGAGAAAGAAGATATAAAGATTATAGTGAACAAAATGTTGAAAAGGCTTTAGCAAAAGTCATTAAAGAAATAGGCTAAAGCTTGCGATGGGTTGCTAGAGAACGCAAAGTTGCTTAAGAGGTGCTAAATAATAAATATTATGATCGCCATATTAGAAAAAATGACGAAAAACAATATTCACTATTGCTGAAGAGCGAAAATTTCTTTCTGCTGCAAGTGTATAGAGATTAAAGCTTCCATCTAGACGTAACTAACATAAGGCATTTTAGACAAAATAAATAAGATATATTAAGCCAATGTAGCCGGTTTTCAAAAAACTATCAGGCAATTATTGGGTTTATGTTTGATAAAGCGACATAACAATAGTGTGATAAAAAAATGGCTGCTAACAATATGCGCTATAGAGCTTTAGTTTCGAAAAAAACAACATCGGACTATTTAACAACTCACGTTAGACATGCAAGATATTCCAGAAAGTAATATTTTTACCTAAGACTAAAGAAACTTACATCATAATGCTGGAAGTAAAAAAGTTTCAATCATGAGCGGTACTAAATACCTTAACTTTTGCAAAAAGCCCCACATCCATAATAATGTGTAGTTCAGTACCTTACATTATTTATAAGCCAGAAAAGATGTGGGTCCAGTGGAATAAAAATAGCCCAAAAGGCAAACTTGTGTAGTGGAAGGTGCTGTTCAGCAGAATCGAGGAATAACTGTACCCGCAATGGTTGGATGGATGCGCAAACTTTCACTTCATGTTATCTACCTCATTCCAAAGAATTGGAAAGCCAAAAAGTTGTATTGGACGACAAATTGTCGTCACAATTCACCAACGATGTGCTGTAATTGTGCGAGAACAATGACATAGCCTTTTTTATCTGCCCAAGGATTTAACACACCTAAACCAATCTTTAAATGTGCTGTTGTAGAGCATTTAAGAGTTCCTAGCGGAAAACTGTGTTTAAATGTTACTCACACATTAATTGATAAAAAAGAACTTTCCACATTTAATGACTATACTTCTAGTTGAAATGGTTAAAAAAGCTGAAGGTGAAGTCAGTACCATTAGGCAGGATTTAGTGTCATCTTTCAAAGTAACTGCTGGAATTGTTCTTTTAGATCCACAATGAGTTTAAAAAAAGGTCCAGGAAAGAATACATCGATAAAAACGCTGTTCATAGTATTTAGTTCACTCACAACAACACTCACAACAACAAAGGTTCTCAGCTGTACCTACCAGCGAAATTAGAACCAGCATTAGATGCGCAGACCAGATTTTTGAGTAAATAGATACAGTTATCATAAATTCTGCGGTTGCTGCATTACAATCCTATGATTATGTGACTATTGCAGCAGTGGGCATTAACATTCTCGTCTTTCTCGCTGCATTATTAGGAAGAAATCAGTTTAATGTTGTGTATGTCTAAAGTGTCAATTTTTTTAAACCTTCGAACGGGTGTAAGTCACATCAATTATACTGTCTTTCAATTTTTATATGATTTGCAGTAAAAAGTATTCTTTAAAGACCCCCTGTACTATTGTTTTAATGTAATTTTATTGTAAAATGACCAGAAAAAAAGTTAAAAGGCCGAAAATAAAATTTGCACAAAAGTTTTTAGTCATTTTTTTATCACTTTTTTATTTTTCATTTTACGATTAAAAGTAATAAAAATAAAGTTATAAGCAATTTGGTTTGCTACAAATAATATCTAATAAAATTTTCGGTAGGATTGCTAGTTTACGAGATACGGTGCAAAAACGCTTTACACACCTTTTCCAAGATTAAGGCCGGGGCACAAGGGTGGCGACCCCACAACTTAAGCTTATTATTACCCCCCCCCCCCCAACACCAAAAAATAAAATTAAGGCCTCTCAAAAATGCAACCCTAATGTAACTTTTCCGTCGACCATCCATTTATGATCAATTTTAACACCCTCAAAATCATCGATTAATGACCTCTATTAATGAATGATTTTCTATTAATGAACGATTTCGTTATAGGCAACACAACATACATTGCTTGCATAAATTAATTAAACGCTTTGTGATTGGCAGTGACCTGTGGTGTAGGCTACCAAACATATACCTATTTATATTCCCACTAAAAAATTTAAAATGAAGTAGCCGCTGTTAGTACTATCTGTCATTGTATGTCATTATTTACTTTATTGTTTAAAATTCTGTGTATTTGAAAAATCAAAAGATGGATATTGACGAAGAGTTTAATCTAACTCCACCAGAAGTGGCAAAAAACTGCAAATGAAATATCTGTAAGTTTACTGCCTGGAAAAAGCAGAGTGTTGTACGAAAAAAAATACGCTGAATTTATTGCATGGTGTGACGAGAGACAAATAATACGATATTCAGAATCTGTATTGTTGATATATTTTTCAAACATTGCCGAAAAAGGACTAATGGCGAGTTTGTGGCCCAAATATTCGATGCTAAAATCAACCTTAAGTTTAAAATCAAACATTGATATATCTAAATATAATAAGTTAATTATGTTTATCAAGAAAAAAAGAACAGGTGATATACCAAAGAAATCAAAAACACTTGAAAAAGAACAAGTCCAAAAATTCATCTCTGATGCTCCTAACGACGTGTTTCTAATGATAAAGGTAAACCAGTAAATTAAGTTTATATATTTAATACTCGTATTTTATAACATTTCATTTTGTAGGTTGCATTGATTTTCGAAATGGCTGGTGCGTTAAGAAAGAACGAACTATTGAAATTAGCAACAAATAACATTCAAGACTTGGGGTCAAAGTTTCTTGTCACAATAAAAGTATTAACAACACACACAAATAGAATATTTACCATAGTAGATTCTTTAAGACCGGCACACACACACAACATAAACGATTTTTCATTTTTTATAAAAATAACAAATGTTCCACACAGCCAGTACACTGGGCATTGTTTGAGACGTTCCTCTGCCTCAATACTGTGTGACACTGGTGCAGACTTTTCAGCTATTAAAAGACTAGGTGGCTGGAAATCGACTGCTGTAGCAGAAGTTTATATAGATAATTCTATGCAGAATAAACTTGAGATGGCTGAAAAACTCTTAAGACAAAATACCACCAAACCTTGTCAAAGTACTTCCTTCAGCACCACCACTTCGTCTTCTATCACAGAATTTACAGAGGTCCAAGAAGACTTAAATATAAATTTGTCAAAATGCTATACAGCAGATAATCATTTATCAATACCTTCCTTTAATTTCAGTAATTGTAATATTTCGAATATTAATGTTAACAATAATAAAACTACCACAAGGAAAATTAAACTTTAAATAAAGTTAATGAAAGCTGAAAAATTGTTGTTTATCGTTAAGTAAATAAAAATTTAAACTAAGATATCTTTATTTCTGAAAAGTACGGTCGACGGAAAAGTTGAACGAACGTAACGAACGGACGTAACGAACTCGTGAATTAAAAAGGCGATTAACAATCTCGAACATTATCGCGCTCGCTCTGCTCACGCATTAAAATATCTCAATTGTTAATCGCCCTTATTAATACACTTGTTGGTTAAATAACTATTTCAATGGACAAGTAATTAATCTTATATTAATTTGCGTTTGTAGTTTTCCCGAGAATTATTATATATTATCAAAATGAGATGATTTAATATAATATGCTTGTCTTATATTTACATAAGATTTATACAACAGTACGGCGACAGTACGCCAGAATAATTTTTTCAAAAATATTAATAGTTTGTGCAGTGATCAATTTTACCCAGACATATTCTTGGTTGACTAACTTTGGAAGCAGTGAGAAGAATATTCAGTTTTGTGTTAAATTGATCAATGTGTTTGATGTCTATGACATGAAGATGCAATATGAAGGATGTGATCAAAGTCGCCCCAAGGAGTATGTAATTGATCAGCCGTGTTTTATTTTTTTGCCATTATATATATATATATATATATATATATACAAGGATTTCCACAGTTTTCACTGTATTCCTTCACTCAACCGTTTTTTCCAATTTTTCCTGTTTAGCCAGTCCCCTTCCTGTAGGTTTCTTCTACTCATTGCTTCGTCCACCTCATCTCTGAAAGATCGTCGGGGTCTGCCTCTCTTTCTTCTTCCTAACGGGCTCCACTCTGTTATTCTATTTATCCACCGATTTTGGTCTGCTCTTCTGACATGTCCGTACCAGGTTAACCTCTTCTGTTCGATGTAGTCTATTATGTCGGAGTTCATGCCCATTCTCCTCTTAATCTCCATGTTATTTATCCTATCTCTTCTTGTTACTCTGCAGCTTCTCCTTAGAAATTCCATCTCTGTTGCTCTTATTTTGTTTTTGGTTTTCTTATTTATTATCCAATTTTCACACCCATAAGTGAGGATACTTCTTGTCATGGTATTATATATTTTTTTCTTTGTTTTCATGCTGATGTTCTTATCCCATAGTACCAGGTTCAATTTTCGTATGCAGTCTCTTGTTTGTCCTAGTCTATTTTTTATATCTTCCTCCGTTGTTCCTTTGTTTGATATTATGAAACCTAAATATTTATACTTGTCTGTTCCTTTGATTTGTTTACCTTCGTCTATTTTCAGCTATTTTATTTCTGTATTCTCCGTTGTTGAGTATTCAGTTTTCTTTAGGTTTATTTCCATCCCATTCTTTGTATATTCCTGCTCCAGTTTTCTCATCATAAAACTGAGGTCATCCTCGTCTTGTGCGATCACTATTTGGTCGTCGGCAAAACTTAGCGTATATAGATATTCGTTCCTTACTGGTTCCTTTTTTGCCATTACTGGACATTATTTTATTATTTATAAATGTGTGATAGATATAAAAAAAATATTCATAATTATTTTTTTTTTATAAAAATTTCTTACATTAAAAATTTTACCTCTAAAAATCAAAATTAAAATCAATTTTGCCCCAAACTACGGTAATAATTTGTGAGACTGTGAGTCAACAACATAAGTTGCTCGTACTAAATATCAAAGTAAGAATAGAAACTAAAAAAACTTACCTACAATTAAGAGGTGGATGTTAGAAAATGAGAAGAAAGACGATAGATGGGACTGACTGGAGAGAAATTATTGAAAAGGCTAGGACCTACGCGGCGTTTGTAAAGCTAGAATGATGATGATAATGATGATATGGCATGGGAGTTACCAGTTCAAGTAAATATAAAGATTTTGCCAACATTACTAAGAAAAGGAATGTCTGGAATTAAAGAAAATATCAAGAAGTCCATAGTCAAATTAAATAATACAATAAAGGATGCTTTGCCTTTATGTGTACAAGCCTATGGTATGGAAGTAATGACGTGACAGATTATTTGAACATTTATTTGTAAAAACACAAAGCTGTTATAGACAGAAAAAATATACCGCTACACCAATAACTTGCATTTACATACTCTAAGTAGTATCATAGAGAAATTTTTAAACGAGATAAAAAATCGCTCAGCAATCTTCCTTGATATACTTCTTTCTTTTTAAACATAAATACCCCTAACCTTTTAAATTTTTAAGTTCACCTGCACTATATTTTATTTACATACACAAATATGTCTATTAAAATGCTTGCGTAGTCCTACAACGGAATTTAAAAAACCTTCTCGTTTTTTTTTCTTGAAAATTTTACATCTTCTGCCCAGAGTAAGACTTGAGATCCTAGGGAAAGACAATATTTTGCTTGGGTTAGGAAAACGTTACAATGAATTTTATATCAAGTAGCAGAAATGCCATTTGAGTTTCCAGAGGAAGGTTGTTTTCAATCGTCTTACAGGATGTTACGAGAGGTAATAAAAGTTTTATAACGGATATACAGAAAATCAATGTGTTTAACATGGTAGTACAGAATAAAAGGATGTGTAGCTAATATATTTTTATTACACATGCGGCGTAAAGGTTTAGTTTTGAAAAACATTTAAATAAGGAAAATTTTACACTTTTTGATCAGATCTATTTACCTGATCGAAGCCTCTTTTAGAATATTCTGCGTTTCAAATAAATATTCCAGTTTATATGTTTTGTTTATACCAAGATTGTGCGAATGAATTTTAAAAGTAAGTGTTCACTCTCGGTAAAGCCGGCTGCTGATTAAGGTGTGTTTAGTTTTGTTGGAGTCGAATTTATTTTCAAATTCGTAATCTTTTCGTTTTTTTTGTCATGGAAATGTAGTATAAAGTGACAGTAGCAGTTAAATGTGTAGTATTGAGCAGTTTTTCAACAGTTTTTGAAGATGACCTCATGTTGCCGTTGTGCTGTGCCCGTTTCAGTCTTTAAAGGAGACCAGTTTTCGAGATTTGTGTTCCAGCAGGTGCTGGCTTCAACCCTCATCTCCTTGTCCGTGGTGGTCAGCCCAGATCTGCCTCCAGAGGTTTTAATGTATCCAGTTCCCGACCCCAGACATTGTGCAGAGTCAGATTTAGTGAGGTTCAGGTAACTTTTTCTGTGTTTAAATTTTAAAGTCAAGATAGACATTTAAAAAATAATAATAATAATTGCTTTCAATATTTAAAAAGATAATTTTTTATTAGCCACAGCCCGTTAACATTTGTAAGTTTTGTTGCAATTCCCACTTGTAAACGAAGAGAACACATATAAGTTTTTATTTTTTATTTTGATATTTACTTTTGTGACTATCAATATAGCCTTTATGTATTATCTGTATTTTCTAACTGTTTGTGGTGAAACACACAATAAATGTTTAATTTATCTCTGTAAACCATTTTGTTTATTTTAGAAAAGTCTCCTAACCCCTGTTTGTGTTCTTTATTTTAGGAAAGAAAAGCCTTTTTTCCTTTATCCAGCAAGATCAGGATTCTTCGAAGCGGCGTCCTTATTTCAAATAGCTAGAGGTCTTTCTTGTTGTGTTTATTTGGTCGAGGAGAATCATGTACGTTCGCACAGTTTCGTTTATTTTGCTTGCCCTATCTTCACCCCTAGTAGTTTCTGTCCCCAGTTTTCGAACCCCCCATAATAATACTCTATGTGGTAGGCAAAATATTGCGTTACAGTTTAGGTAGCAATTGACCTTTTTTAAATTGACAAAAAATGTTACTATTCTACAATAATATTGGCTAGGTGTGTTTACGCCACAATTCATACTTAATGTAATACGTATGTGCTAGTTATGCATTGCGAATTTGCAGAGTTCTCAGCGTCAATGGGACGAGTACTAGAGAGTGACATTTTCTGATTCCGGCTAGTGCGCAACCACACATATTCAACTAAGACTTGTCAGATATATAAAAGCATATGCACATAATACAGCATTTGTAAGGTTATTTTTACTTTTTATAATTAAATACTATATAGTTTGAGTTTATAAGTTAGTTTACTATCCAATCATAACAAATTGGTGCTTCGAGCTGGATACTGTAGAAATAGAAATTAGTGTAGTTGCCTCTAACACACCCCGTAAATAGTCGAACTTTTGCATATTGTTTAATCGGTTATTATTATGAATAAGAGATTTATATGTGTCCCTAAACTCTAACCAGTCTTCAGATTTGCCATTTAATTTAGGTAAAGAAATGTCCGGTAATTTAATGCCGTCTGTTTGTTAATAAAATGTTGGTTAGTAATAAAATTAAAAGCAACTAAAGACCTATCCGTATTGTATGGCCACCTTTGTTTATTGTGAGTATAATTGCTCCTAAAAATCTATTTTATTAATTGCAAAATTATTCTTTGATTCTAATATATCATAAAAATTAGCAAGTCCCTGTAAGAACCTGTAAAAATTGTGGATCTAATTTATTCTTGAACCAAAAGATTAATAGAGAATACCAATTAGTGAGATTTTGCCCTAATTGTTCAATTGCTCCCACATATTTATGAATATCGTCTACAAACTCTGGACTTTTTCTGCTGTTAGGTTATGAATATTTTCGATAAAAAAATTGCTTTAATACTTGTAATAGTCAGCTCGTCTTTGATTAATACTAGCAAATTTTCTGTTAAAGATTGGATTTCCGAAACTTCGCTACTTTCAAAGGTCTTCAGCAGATTGGGACTGGTTCGTATCCACGCTATAGCTATAGTTAAGTCCGACCATAAAGTAGAAGAGTCGAATTCCATTTGCATTGACTTCTTTGATTTTGTACACAGTAACTCAACATGTACATCACCAGTTACATTTAAACTTCGCAAATAGATGCAAGCACCGTAAGCCTTTTCAGATGCGTCAGCAAAACCATGTAGCTGCACAGAACTAGCATCTTTGCAAATAGCTTGCGTATTTAACTTCAATCCATTTAATGCTGGAATTTCTGATTCGATTTGTCCAGGTCTTAAGTATTTTACCAGTAATTATGAAATTATTGAATTATAGCCTGACGAACAAGCTGAAGAGCAGTCAATCGAACAGCAACTATTTAAGATTCATTTTTTTAAGGAATGGCGGTAGCAAAACATATTTTAGAACGGTACTCCGATGGTAATGAAATAGACGCGTTTGAGAGCTTCCATTTCTCTAACATTTTATCGACAAACAGACAGTTCTTTACTTAACTTCTATTTCTAAAATAAATTATCCGGCTCGAAGGATCAATTTGTTATGGTTGGATAGTAAACTAACTTATAATTAAATGCTATACAGTTTGAGTTTATAAGTTAGTTTACTAGTTTTAATAAAAATGCAAAAAGAAATAGAGTTGTTAACCCCAAAAAAACAGCCAAAATGGAATACCTCGGTCACATCATGATCAACAGCGAAAGATATTGGTTTGCTGCAGTTAATCTACAAGGAAAAGTAGAAGAAAAAATTGTGGCTTCTTATAACAAAACATTATATAAAATCGGTTGCCTGTAAAGTCGGTTTTACGGGCGAAGATTTTACGTGACAACGTCTTTTTCTCGGTAGAATATTTATTGATATGAATATTATTAAATTGCACAATAGGAACAAGGAATTGAATGAAAATAAGAATTGCACAAATTTTAACTATAGAAATATATTTTGTTTACTAAAACATTGTACATGTAAACTTAAACTTAACTAATTTCTATTTGAGTGATTTTGTTGAGGATAGGACGATGATAGGAGAAATAGCATCGCACCAGCGGACCGATCATGTTTGAGTGGGAGAGAGACGCAAGGCATTCGCCGGTCGGGCGGGCCTCTCTCTCGTTCGGTGACTCATCGTAACAGACGTGAGCGGGCGTTACACTTTTTCATGAGTGACTCCGAGCCACAACCTAATTTAAGACGTTGTCACGTCAAAACGAGATCCAGGAAGGCGAAGGCTTTCCTGGATGAAAAATCTACGTACGTGGTTCAACACAACCGAAACGGATACTACAAGAAGAAGAATATTTTATTCTGCAGTGATAGTAAATATCGGTGGAAAATTATTATAATAAACTATAAGGTTAGAAATAATAAGGGATGGTCACTTCACAGTGACGTATAATCTCTCATAATAACGAATAAAAATTATGTATATAAAAATTTATCGAAAAAAATCTTTATTTTTGGTATGTTCTTTAATAAAAAAAACGTGAAGGCATTTAGTAGCATTCGCCAATTTTGTTGACAGTATTATTTTATTATAAATTTTTGGAAACATCAAATAAATTAATGTATTGCATTGTCACCCATTAGTTAATTGAATTTCTTACATAAATACCATCCACTGTCGTTAGGTGAAGTAAAATAGCCAGGTAAATATTAAAATGTTTTTCCATTAACCAAAGTTTATGACTCTCCTAAATGTAAAGGGTTCTTTAATAAATTACTGTACGTCTTCTCATGTAGCTGTCGCTCTTCTGTCGACTAATGTCGCAGCTTTAAAGGATTTCTGAGGGATAAATTCTACTCACAGGAAAATAAAATGATAAAATATGTAGGGGAACGCATGACAAATATCTCAAAGTTTTAGAATTCGACTTAATAAAAAATAAAATACTTGATGCTCATTCTTTTCCAGATATACGCAACCGTTTTAATATTAAAAAATGATAAGGTTTAATATTCGTTTTTTAAGCGAACGCCATTCTATGTTTATTGAAATTAAAAAAGTGCGATATACCTGTCATAATATCTATAAGAATATTTTGGTAAGAAGTTTCAACTAATGCGCCGATATACACCAATCGATATTAAGCGATTTGTAATATTGTTCTTTACGTACCGTCTCTGTGATGGAGGTTGACAATCATCATGGTCATTCTCATGGCCATCTTCGATTCGACGTCTTTGAATAGTTCGATTGATATGCATCTATACCATTCCTCCAATTTACCCAGCCATATAATTGTACTTCTTCTTATGCTTTACCCGGGATCTTTTTTTACTACTACTACTATCGGTTCACAGCGTTCTTCGACGCCTTCCGACTCCTACCCGCCATTCTTCTCTATTTAACCATAGGCCTGGAGGAATTTCTCTTTCCTCTAGTTCTTTTTCAATTTCCTCTCTCCAGCTTCTTCTCGGCCTTTATCTTTTTCTTCTTCCTTGTGGTGTCCACGTCAAAATCTGTTTCGGAATCCTGTCATCTGGCATTCTCTGTACATGACCGTACCATATTAACTGTTTTGTTTATATGTCATCAACTATTGTATGCTTGACTCCCATTATCTCTCGTATTCTCTCATTTGGTATCCGATTTCTTCTTGATTTGCCTGCTGCTCTTCTCCAGAAGTCCATTTCAGTTGCTAGTAACAGTTTCTATGTTCTTTGTTTCATTGGCCAAACTTCACTGCCATATGTGATTACACTTTTAAGTATGGTGTTGTATATGAGTTGTTTGTTCGCTTTAGATATTGCTTGGTCCCACACAATTCCGTTCATCATGGATATGGCTTTTCTACCCTGTATGTTTCTGTCTTTTTTAGCAGCATCGAGTGTTTCATCTTGAGTTATCTTCATACCCAGGTACTTGTATTCATCACAGTGTCTAATTTATACCCCATCGTCTAATATATTGGACTGCTTTGTCCCTCCAATATACATGGTTTCAGTTTTCTTAATATTGACTTCGAGACCCCATTTGTTATTTTCTTCTATTAGCTTCCGAGTCATGTAACTCAAGGCGTCATGATCCTGAGCAATCAGTATTTGGTCATCAGCGAAACATAAGGTGTACAGTGTAGTCTCGTTGTTGAGAGGGATTCTCATGCCATTACATTTTCTTTTCCACAGCTTGAGTGCTTGTTCCAGATAAATTTTGAAAAGGGTAGGCGAAATACAGCAACCCTGCTTTAGTCCTTTCGTGACCTTAAATCCTTCAGATATCCTTGATCCAGTTTTAATTTTTGCAGTCGTTCCATTGTACAGACTTTGGACTGCTTTGATAAGACCATGCTTAATGTTGGTTTGCTGTAGGGTTGACCATAGTTTACTGAGGGGTACACTGTCATATGCTTTTTGTAAGTCTATCTACACCAGGTGATCTTCTTTATTGAAGGCTGTTCTTTCTCAATAACTTGCGTAATAGAGTACAAGTGGTCTACTGTGGATCGCCCAGCTCTAAAACTAGCTTGCTCCTCTGCTTCGTAATCCCTATAGTCATTTTCTATTTTGTTCTTAATAAGTTTCCCATACATCCTACTTATTGTGCTGTTTACCGCAATTCCTCTGTAATTTTCACACTGATCCTTGCTGCCCTTTTTGTGGATAGTTGACATGATAGATAATTTCCATTCTTTTGGTAATTCGGCCCCATTCAAGCAGTCTTGCAAGAGTTTTATTAACTGTTCCTGTCTGTCTTGTCTATCTTTTTTTATTTAAAGTATAAGGTAGGGTAAATTACACTGGAAAATATATTATGTTTTGTCCCACGTATTATTTTCAATATTTCTTTTAACTTCCACTAATTTTTTATGAGTAGAATTTAAATATGCAATCAGAAAAAGTCTATTGCATAAAGTTTTCTTTAAATATTCTACTTTATTTTCAATATACGGGGTTGGCCACTGGCAAACTGGTCGATTTTATTCTCGTTACATTTAATAAGGTTTCCTATTAATGTTGGAAATTTCGTTTTTATATGACTGGAAATTGACATTGGCAAAACATAGGCGTTACGTTCAGTTTTTAAAAGATGTAACACTTTCAGTAAACTGACACTTTTTCACAAGAATTGAGTTAATATCGAAAAAAATCTTTCACTGAAAAATTAATTTTTCAGGGAAATACCTGTTAAACAATATGCCAGACATGGTATATTCTTTATGTAAAATTTAAGGGTTAGGGTAGTGAAAGGGAGGGGTTTCTCAATTGACAGATATCTATATTATTAAAAGATGACCCCTATATTTTTGAAATTGTATTCGCTCCGTGCGTGACCATGGTAGGGGTACTTTGAAACGATGCCAGCGTGCGTAGCGGCGAAATGTGACAAAATTGGACCTACCTTTGTACGCATAAATTTTATCAAAAATGTGTGCAAATACATATTGCGTATTTAATTGTGCTAATAATAGCAAAAATCTTAAGTGTAGTTTTTATAGGTTTCCAAAGATAACATATAAATTAGAGAAAAGAAAAAGATGGACCCGTGCTATTAATATGAAAAAGTAATACTTAATAAGTAATACACCTTCATTTTTATGCCATTGAAATAGGAAAAATTTACATAATTTACCTTAAATGATATTTTATAAGGCTTCAAGCTAACTGCAGAGTGCCTGATGACTTTAGCTTTTATATCATAACTTTTACTGGTACTGTTTTTAAATATATGTTCTTTCACATGAAAAACTTGATTTGCCAGTACTAGATTTTCCCTTTCTTTTCCGTTTATGGTTGAAAAGATATATTATGATGAATTTTGAGAAACCCAGTTTTTAATACTACATTTATTTTGTACGTAAACTGAAAAAATATAATTAAAAAGTTAATTATTAATAATTGTCAATTTCGCATGTATTTAACAATGTCAAACATATGTCATATGTTTAACCTGAAAATTGGTAGGTCCAAAACTGCCAGATGAAGCCGGTAGGTGTCGCGTCAGTCACGCACGGAGCGAATAATTTAAAATACAAAATCACAAAACAGTGTTGCTCGAGTTTCAGTAAATTATAAAATTTATTTAGAATCATTACTTTGAATTTGAGATATTAATATTTAATTATATTGAATTTTATTCTTTACTTTAAGGAAATATTAAGTGAAATGATATCTCAGCTTTCCGCATTACTTGGAACAACTGTAAGTTGCCTGAATTTGGAGCAACTCAACAACTGTAAATTATTATAAATTTTTTTATAAAATATAATTTTTTCGAGATAATAAAGCTTACTTTCTTCACACATATGGTAAAAATATAATATGGAGAATTTTATAGATTTCGTATACTCAATTAGATTTTAACATTTTTTAGCAGTCTCAATAGATTTTAAAATTTAAGTTTATTTAGAATTGTTTCATTAAATTTTTAATTAATAAAATGTACTGAAATAATGCACAAACTTCATTTTTAACTTTATTGCATAGAAAATGTCGAGAAATATTTTTTTATTGTAAATAAAGAATGTGGAATACTTTAAAATTATTTTTAATTCTAAACATATTTCGTTTATATTAATTTTCAATGTCAAAAATAAAAATATTTCACTCTCGATTACTTATCACATTTTTTAAAACACTTAATATACAACTAATAAATGTTGATATCTGATAGTATGTGGTACATATCAGTATATGTAACTGTTTCTATGGGAAAATAATACTGCTTTTACTATTTTCCTTACAATTTCATCATATTTTCCTAAGTTTAAGCGAAGCGAAAAAAGTAAATAGATGTGAAGTTGTTAAAGGTCACTTTATGTTTAAATGAACTACCACTGTCATAGTAGATCATATAAAACATTTTGTATAAGAGTATTAAATAACTGTTTGTATGGGAACATAAAACCATTGCTTCTACTATTTTCCTTATAATTTCATCATATTATTAGATCTTCCTAAGACTTAAAAATATTTAAAGGCAAATCAATTCAGTCATTTATTATAAAAAAAGTTAATAAAAAAAAAAAAAAATATAAAATGACGTTTCTTAAAGGTTATTTTGTGATATTTTATAACTATATGGATCAAATGAATTAAAACTGTAGAGAAGAAGTCATGATGAATTTATAAAAAAAAATAAGGGTCATTCATCGAGATATAAAATATCCTATCTCCCAAGTTGGACAAACAAATATAATTTCACAAAATTTTGATTGCAACCGGTTCAGTGGTTTTTGAATATTAGTTTGGACAAACATCGTGACTGTGATTGTTTTTGTTTATATAAGGTACTTTATAAAATTCTCATATTTATTTATTTATTTATACACCAAAGCATTCAACATCCGAAGCCAGTTACTGGATGAAAATAAAGTTTTCATTCAAAATACAATATTAAACATTTACAACGTATACATATGACATTTAACTATTAAGCTTAAGTCTTAAGTAGTCTCAACACTTCATGACCATGCTCTCTTAGTAACTCATCAATAACATACACATTTTCTTTTTTATTCATTTTGCAACTTGTAATAATCCAGGTTTTGTAAATTTTGAGCCAAATTGGATGTTATTTGTTATCAGCCAGGTAACAATTTCATCTTTCTTTGAAGCAGTGGTAGGTTGCTTTTCTAAAAAAACACTATGATATGGAGTATTATCCATTACAATCAACGATGGTTCTTCTAAATTGGGAATTACTTGTGTCCTTATCCACTAAGTAAAAATGTCGTTGTTCATTTTTCCATGGTAATCAATATGTTTAGACTTAGAACAAAACAATAAACTTGCTTTAGAAACAAATCCTTTAGAAGAACCAGCGTGAAACGTTTACCATCAAAACCTTCTGGTTTACATACACTTTTGCTACTAGTGTCTTGCCAGGAAGTTGTTTTATTTACTTTTGAATAAATCCACGTTTCATCCAAAAAAACAAGTTCTCTTCTATGCACACTTTCCAGATTTTCAAAGTACTTACGAAAGAATTTTGCTTTTCTTCTTCTTAAAGTTCCATCTCCTATCGGAGGTTGGATATCTGAACGGCTATGGTCACTTTGTTGGCTGCTGCTCTGAAAAGTTGTAGTGAACTACAGTTAAACCATTCTCTAAGGTTCCTCAGCCAGGAGATGCGTCTTCTTCCTATGCTTCTTCTTCCTTGGATCCTTCCTTGCATAATAATTCTCAGCAGCTCATATTTTTCTAATATTATCATAATTTTGCTCTTAAAGCAGCAATATTGGTTCATTCGAATAATCATTTCGATTGCCATCCTTTTTATATTTAAATCCTATATCTCTTAGTACAAGGATCTTTTTAACTTTTCTAAAAAAAAATAAAAACTAGTAATAATAGTGAAACTTTATTTTAGAAGTGTTAATTTTGATGTGAAACATCTATTGGCTGGGGTAAAAACCAAATCGTTTTTATTTTGTAAAATATCAACTTATACTTACTTTGTAGGTACATATTGTACACAGTGTTTCGTATTGCCATTTTAGTTTCTTCAGGCAGATCAGTTGTCTTGCTTTTACGACGACGTCTACTTTTGCCTGGACTTGAAAGGACAGGATTGCATAACAGAATAGAATTAAAAACAATTTCATGATAGGTAAATTATTAAACAACATTAATTACAAAACCTTTTAAACACAAGCCGAAGGTGCCAATAAGGGTCCTCTGTTCCTTTTTTCCAACTCAAAATATTTATACAAATTCAGCGCGAGTTGCTGGGATTGAGAATTTCCAGGCATATTCTAAAAATAAAGACCTTGAAAAAATATTCTGTTTGATATTTTTTTGATATTTGTGACAACAAAATAATGTTTTATATCGATCCGTTAGAGAGAGTTTTAGCCAGATTCAAAAATGATATGTCAAATTAAAGGTAAGAAAATTTAACTCCAAAATTTATACTTACATCAAGGAATCCAACACTAAGTGAACAGTTAGTTGTTATAACAACTCTTTTTGAGAAAATTTATAAACTCAAGGCACGAAAATGTAATGGAAAATTAAACAATATGACTATACTTAATTTTTGTAAACACCACAACGCTGTGAAATTGACAATAAGCAGGTTCAATGATGAGAATTTATCACAGACTGTTGTTATATTACTGTCTTTGTCTGATGTATTATTAAATGTTGGACAAGCGGCTTAATTTCAACATTTTATAGTCTGTGAGTAGAAATGAGACAAAATTTAAAAATAGTTCGTGAATAATTTCATACATGTGCAAAGATACAGCGAAAGAACTGTGTGTATAAATATTGGTTCTTGTTTATTTTTTCTAAGCTTCTGTTTTGGGTAATCCACTAAACATTTAAATGTTGGTATAGTTGACAAATATTGCTGTTGTTTTAGAAATTAAATAAACATCAACGGAAAAATGAATGTTAAACATTCCATTACATTATTACAAATATATACTCGACTTTTGTTTATAAAAATAAATAAACAGAAAATAAATCAACCAGTACATTCCCGATAGCGCCTATAAAAAAATTAAATACGCCACATTTATTTTAAAAAGTGAGATAGAAAATAAAAATGTCTGACAATTGTACATATTAAGAGATATTCATTTTTATTTTACTTACCTATCTGATTAATTGGGATACAGTTTTTATCAACAATAACAACATACATGTACATAATAATTCACGTATAAACATTACATTTACTTTAAAATATTAATGAGAAGGATTTTAGTGATTTTTCGAATTAACATTTGTATTTTATTTTAACTTTTACTTATAATGTAATTTTAAATACAATTATTGTGGTTTATTGCCAAAAAATATTACTTATTATATTATTACAAAGAGAAACAAAAGCAAATATTTTCAGATGAAACATCCAATATCTTGCTTGGAAATTGCTATCTCGAACATTGCTACGAGAATTTCTATTATCTATAACTTATAGTTTCAAGTCTAGTGAAGTTTCTCTCGTATAAATTTTAAAATGTGTGCTGTGTAAAACTTTAAAAGAACTCTTGTATACGTGGGCTGAAATGTAGCTGTAGTAGCAGAAGTATATATTTGTCCACCGAACGCAGCCACATGTATATTGATTAAGTCTGTAACATAATGTCGGCCGCCTTTGATCGTTGGATAAAGCCATCATTCAGCTAATATTGAGAGACGAGTATGCAAATATGGAACGTGAATAAAATTATACAGGGATGTTATATACTATCTCGTTTTATGTATATAGGTAGGAATGACGTGGTTCTAACCAAATGGATTTTGAGAGATGTGTTTCGACACCTTCTTAAAAAAAAGAGATTTTTCCAAACGAGGCATTCATCGTAAATAATTAATCTTGTTATATACTCACAGTTCTGGCATAAAACTTCGCTTCATTTTTGTAAGGAACTTCCTACACTTCTTCTTTTGACTTTTTCATCATTAACCCGCTTTTATATCTATGCAACAAAGTGTTAATTGCGTATTATTTAATGTTTTGTAATTTTTTCTTCTTCTTTTACTCTACAAACAAAATTCTGTTTATTCATTGTCGAATTCTTTATGGCAGGTTGATACTTTTACGTCAACATCGGACCAATAGCAATGAAGATATGATGTAATGCCCATTTAGCAATGCTGCTATGTTTAATTTTTCTATGTCTTTGTATTTATCATCCCCGAATATTTAATTTGACGCTTCAAACGTCAAAATCAGACCAATAGCAACGAAGATACGATGTAATGTCCTTTTGGCAATGTTGTCATATTTGTTGTTTTTCTGTTACCTACAGTATTTTATCGCTGTTAATTTGATACCTCGTACGTCAAAATATGACACTAACAGCTAACATATGATATAGTGCCGTTTTGCTAATGTCGTTGAGTTTATTTTTTCTACATCTCTGTATATGCCATCCCCTTCCTTTTCCAACAAGGCCTCTTACGTAACGATCCGACATGTCGTTATATCCCCACTACAAAAAGAGACAAAAATAAGCAAAATGGATCTTATCTAACTATCCGAAAATTTGGGAAAAAGCGGTGCTTTGTCTCTCTCTAACTCATTGGCTCTTATAGAGACTTAAACAGGTTTTTTCCCAGAGCTCGGAAAATTGGACTGGGAAAAATTTTTTTGCGCTAGAACATATGTAGTAGTACATTTATTACAAGAACAAGACGTCTTACCAACGTAATATTTTACAGCCATATTCTCTCGACATGAAATTATTTCACGAAAGCAAGTACATGCTCCCAAACTCCAGCAGCTCGAGCAGCCCTGATTAAGGTAGCAGCCAGATGTATTTAACAAAAGGAAGGGGTGCTAAGAATACCTGGAAGCTACCAAACGCGTCTTCTTCTTTTTTAAGTTTCATCTTCTATCGAAGGTTGGAAATCATCATGGCTATGCTAACTCTATTGACTGCCGCTCTAGAAAGTTCTACACTACTGCATTCAAACCATTCCCTTAAGTTCTTAAGCCAGGATATTCTTCGTCTTCCCACATTTCGCTTTCCTGGGATTTTGCCTTGCATAATAAGTTGTAATAATGCGTGTTTTTGCCCTCTCATCATATGTCGTAAGTACTTAAGTTTTCGTCTTTTGATAGGTAATATTATTTTCGCCTAATTTCCTATCCTTCTAGTTACTTCCACGTTTGACATTCTTTGAATCTATGATATTCGTAGGATTCTTTTGTAACACCAAAATTCAAAGGCGGCCAACTTATTCAGATGGACTTGTTTTAGTGTCCACGCTTCCAAGCCATAAGGAAGAGTAAAAAACACGTAACATCGAAGCATTTTCAGGCTTAGTTCTAACCTTATATCCCGACAACAAAGAAACTTTTTAAGTTAAATGAATGATGCACGTGCTATTTCAATGCTTGTCCTAATTTCTTTGGTTACCAAACGCG
This sequence comes from Diabrotica undecimpunctata, assembly GCF_040954645.1. NCBI lineage: Eukaryota > Metazoa > Arthropoda > Insecta > Coleoptera > Chrysomelidae > Diabrotica > Diabrotica undecimpunctata. Next base: position 127,456 of record NW_027311948.1, on the reverse strand, counting down.
TACCAAAATGTAAACCACAACTTGTACGGCTGACAAATGGAACGCAACCAAAAGTTATTCGCGCCATTTATTAACGCGCCTAAACATTCCAATCTAGTTTGAGACATTACGATGAAGTGGGCAGACAAAGAGAGTCGTATAGTTCTCATTGGTCTTCGTATGTGTGAAATAGAAAGAGCTTGTATTTTTGAATTACTCAAACCGTTAAATTACCCGTGTTTTTGAGTATGTGGGTTAATTACGCTATTAAGTCAAGAATTGAGCAAAATTCTGTCCAAAACTACAAATCGGGAAATGAATATTTTGCCGAAAATTATAAGTTGCGTTATCAAACAAGACTCTAGACTTAGGGCTTTTAAACGACAAACAGAACAACTCCTTACCGTTGCATTAAAGTAAAATAGAAAAAAGATCAAGACACCTGTAGTCGTTGTACGGTATAGATCATTATAAAGAAATCCTATTTATATATCAAAAAAATTTTACTGCGAAGGAAACTTTCAATTTTATGCACGGTCATACAAGGAAGTCCGCGGACTGGTGCCATGCCAGAATCGAATAAGGTCATTATCCTGCCTCAGGGATGGTTTAGTGCGGAGTGTTCTATGACTGTGTCACTTCTTTACATTTTTGTTAAAATGGCATTAAAGGAGTGGCAAGAAATTATCGGAACATTTTAACAAATTTAGTGGAGCCCTAAACCACACTCTGTTTCAAAAAAGACCATGGATATTTCAACTGGACTTTCTACCTTCGGGTAAAGTCAAATTTACTTATCATTAAAAATTATGTAACCGAAGTTTTAAGGAATGATTATTGTCCACTAGCTAGACCAGACCTTAATCTACTCGAGTACAAATTGTATTGAGTTTTAGAAGTCATGGTCTGTACAAGACGTCATCATAATGTAAACGTTAAGTCGTTAAATGGCCTAGAAGACTTTGGTAAAGAATTAATTATAAGAGTAAAAGATGAACACGTAAATAAAAAAAAAAAAATAAAAAATGCTAAAATCCACGAAACAGTTTCATATTAAACTATATACAAAAAACGCAAGACACCTATGTAGAAAATAGAAAACATATAACAAATGTTAACTCTAAAGAAATAAATGACATCAAAATAGAAGGAATCAATTGTGCACTCCAACAAATCAAAAACAATAAAGCTGCAGATAACGATGGTCTAAATGTTAAAGGAATAGACCACGGAACTGAAAAATGAACTTGTAAATCTATTTAACAGATACCTAATAAAATATTATATCCCAGTCAGGAAAAGAAGAAGCGTGACAGGACCTACGTAACAAGCAGCTGTCTCTTGGCATATTTCCTGTAATTCTTCTTAGTATTCTCATCTCTGCTACTTCCAATAGACTTTACATAAAGTCTTATGAAGACTAGTATTATTTATGTTTTATTTATCTATAGCATTTTTCATATAAAAATGCGTGCATGTCACAATTTATATAAAGTGACGTAACTTATATTTAAAATTTTCAGAACGTCAACCTTAGAGTTCAAATATTCCTAACACAGCTACTAATACGAAACCCATACGGAACTGCTCGATCTTTCATAGGCGTCAACATGGTATAATAATCAGAAAAATGTAATCATCATTATATTGGGAATTTTAGAATTATATTGATTAAATATCCAAAAACATTTGTTATTATTAGTAATATAAATTTTACGAAATAACTCTATAAGTCTAATATTCCACAAAATAAAAATTTTAATTAAATATATTAGACAAATTGTACGCAACTGATATGGAAATACTTCAAATTTTTTGACAGTTCAGCGTGTGGCAAAATTGTTTTAAAGGGTTGCCGCTTTTTTAGAGTAAGAATTTTGTTTATGTTTTAATTTCTTACACAATTTGATCATAATGTTTTATATATTAATAAATTGTATTTATAAATACATATTAAATTTAGATTAATAGCTTTTAAAACTAATTATTGTTGTGTATTTTGATTGTGATATGCCAAAATAACTAAATAGTCTGTAGAAAGCTGATAAGATTTCATATAAGATAGATTATTTTGAAAAAGAAATAATGGAGAAAGTTTTTTCTATTTATGCTGTAAAAGTGGTAAGTTTAGAATATGGAATGTAGAATATATAATTTTGTATTAAAATGTTTTCTTGTGTATTTTAGTGTGTTGCAGTAATCTTAAAACTAAGTGTTTACTATTACTATTAATATCATAGTTTGACAAATAGTTGACATTTTAAAAATTCCTCACTTACTAACTATTCTGATGTTTTGCCATTGCTGTAGGGTTCTGACGTCGTAAATCTTGAATGACGTGCACGCATTTTTATATGAAAAATACTATATGTATTATTTTTATTTAGACAGCAATATTTTATAGCTAATATTAGTTTTTAATAATTCATGTTTTAGCAATTTGTTCCAAACTTGTATGTTGGTTGATTATAAAAGACGCCAATTTTTACAAGTATATCTTTGATGGACAATAAATATGATTACTAGTTAATATCTGGCGTATTTGTCCCAGACAAACTCATTGTTATCGTTACCTATTGGCGTCCACCGTTTCTGATGGGTCGTTCGATGATTACAATTGGTCTGAAGATATTGCCTTTGCCTTTGGTGTTTTTTGGCATTTTTCAGAAAATTTTAAGATATTCACTGCTGAAGGGGATCTATTTATCTATATTTTATTCACATTTTCCCAGTTGGAAGGAAAGTGTTGGTCACTAAAGAAATTAAATATTTGATTAGGAATATGTACCACTCTTGGTTTAATTTTAAATTTATTGATACCCAAAATACCACAGAATATCTTTCTTCCTTATATTGAGACTTTTTTACAGGATATTCTATCATACTCGTTCAATCGCTTAGATTTTCTTAAGTTGTCATGTTAGTCATTTTAAAGCCCCACATTATTTCTAAACATCCCTCTATTTTGTATAATAAAACTTGTCATGGGTGATGAATACATTTCACAAAATTTTTAAAGTTTGGGAGGGTGGCTACTTTAAAAATATAAACTCTGGAGAATTGTGTATATATATATATATATATATATATATATATATATATATATATATATATATATATATATATATATATATATATAAACTAAGGTACACTCGAATGGTGGTGAGTTTTTCGGACAAAAAGGGAGAAATAAAAGACAAAGAAGGTGGCTACTTCATCTATTTATTAAAGACGTTTCGCTTTATGCTCAGAAAGCAACATCAGTTCATCTAAAAAGAACAATATGAAACCAAACATCCATAGAGAAGTTACAAAAAAAGTGTAAGATAAATTAATTTATCTAAGCATACTTGTGCTCTTGCCCAACATGCTATTAACACTAAGCACGAAGTAAACTTTAATGAAGTTAAAATTCTTGGCACTGAACGCAATCTCGTTAAAAGACAGTTTTTAGAAATGTGTGCAATATTAAAAAATCCAAATACCCTTAATAAGAGAACCGACATTAGTAATTTGAGCCAAATTTATCATGTATTAATTTTGCAGAATTAGGCTTAATATGTTGTTTACTTAAAATTTGTCCCATAATGGGTTTTTTATCACATTTTCATATAATAAATTTAAATAAAAATAAAATAAAATAAATTATCCTTTCCTTAACTTAGATTTATCAACTTACATTTTATTAACTGTTTGTCAATATCACTTTTACATAATTAAAGTAATTGTTCTTTTTGATTAACTTGTTTGATAAAATTTTAAACTGAAATTGATTCATAGAATCTTTTTCATTACAGTTCCATGAACCTCGGACTGTGGAAGTTGAATTAATCTTCACCTGTTAGCTGGCTAACCAGTGACGTCATTAATATTATAATATATGATATTTTGGATTGACCTCGCATGCTTTGTTCTTTGTTGACAAATCAATCACTGTAGGGTAAATGGTGATCTTAAACACCTTTTCCTTTCATTGTTTGGCTTTTTAACGACAAGTTGTCAACCAAATTTATCACATTCTTTGAATATACCGCCCTATTATATAGAGGTTGGTAGTTTGCCTTACTGTTTTTGTCATTTTGACCTCAAGGCCATATCTATTCACGTTGTGTGCGTGGGTGTTAAACCTGTAAATTCATTTACATGCAAGATTCAGTAAGCTTAAGACCGGTAACTTCATTTTATCTTTATTACTATATTAATCTTAAATAACTTAATAATGTTACCTAAAGTTACAATTAAAATCTAATTGATTAAATTAATTGTTGGAAGTGCATTCTCATGATCTTTCTCGTTCTTTACACTTTAAAATAAACCTTAATGTTTTTTACTTAAGTTTTTATATAACCTTTTTATATACATGTATGTTTATCACATGTTCTTTTGCTGTGCTAATTTTGTTAAATTGCAAACTATACCTAGTTTCAATTTTTTGTTTTATACAACTTTAACTCTAAATGTCCAGTTTCGTAAGCTTTTTCATATTTTGAACATCATTGACTGCTACATGTCTTTGTAAGGTAACACACTTTTTTTGTAACTTCTCTATGGATGTCTGGTTTCATATTGTTCTTTTTAGATGAACTGATGATGCTTTCTGAGCAGAAAGCGAAACGTCTTCAATAAATAGATGAAGTAGCCACCTTCTTTGTCTTTTATTTCTCCACTTTGACCGAAAAACCCACCACTCTTCGAGTGTACCTTAGTTATTTTGGATTAACGGTCGTACTCCTTTTCTCGATATATATATATATATATATATATATATATATATATATATATATATATATATATATATATATATATATATATATGTATATGTTATACTTGAAATTTCCGCGTGAGCTATATGTGCTTTCTGTAGTTTTCCGGGTTTGACTCCGCGTTGAATAATTTTGATTTTGATAAAAACCATTATTTTGATAACGTTTCGGCAAGATCGCACTTGCTGTTGTCAAGTCACTTAGTAGCGCTTCTCGCTGATGCGAGAGAGTTAACTTCAAGCATCAGCGAGAATCTGAAGGTTAAAATAAATTTATTTATTTTAACCTTCAATTGTGGCTTATTCCCAATAAAATAGTATCTACTTTAAAATGCCGCAAGAAAATACCTTCAGAACAGTACAAAACTGTCTTGTTTCGATTTTGTAGGGGTTGTCAAAGACAAACTTTGGTTCAAATGAGTCGCAGCCTGCCTATAGCAGGGGCAGCCCATCCAGCTCTCCCCGCCAGAAATAGGTTCTCAATTGTCCCATTTCTATAGTCGCATGATTGTCACCAGCGCCACCTCTTTGACATATATGTCTAGAGGCGTGATGCCAATGATCAACTCCATTGTAGTAGTTGATGTTGTTTTCGTGGCACCTGTCATATTTATGCAAGCCATCCGTTGAATATGGTTTAGTTTGTTAATCGCTGTTGCCTGTAGCACTTTTGGTACCCAAGCAATAGCTCCGTAAGTTAGTATTGGCATAATGACGGTAGTGTAGACCCAGATGTGTCCGTCTATTCGTCGACATTGCTCATAGGCAATATATGCTCTTTTAGCTCTACCATCTAAGAGTTCCATGTTAACTTCCTATCAAGGTTATTACAAAGGTACTTTACCCCGTCAGAAAAATTTAGACTGTAGTTTAGAATCCTTGGAGGTATTAAGCCCGTGATTCTTCTTTTCCCGGTAAAGAGGACAATTTCTGTCTTCATAGGATTTATAGATAGTGAGTGTTCCTTGCACCATGTTTTTATTAGTCGGAGAGCAACTCGTAATCTCTCACAGAGTGTGTTCTCAAACTTACCGCTTTGCAGGACATCAGTATCGTCTGTATAGATTATTGTGTAGAACCCGTTGCTGCTGAGTTCGTCAACCAGAGTGTCTAGAACTATGTTCCAGAGGAGTGGAGAATACAACTGCAAGTAGGTAATGCTCCAATCAATCAAGTGAAAACATTTAGGATATTTGGAAATGATAACGAATGGCCAATGGGATCCTCAACAAGAAATAAAATGCCGTACCGAACAAGCAAGACAAGCTTTTATCAAATTTAAACCGCTACTATGTAACCGAAATCTTTCCTTCAACCTCCGCTACAGGATGGTTAAATGCTATGTATGGTCCATGTTGTTATACGGCATGGAAATATGGACGTTAAGAGTACCTTCCATTAATAAGTTGGAGGCCTTCGAAATGTGGACGTTGCGAAGAATGTTCCGCATACCATAGACAGATAGGGTGAGAAACGAGGAAGTCTTAAGAAAGGCAAATACTGAGACAGAATTACTTAATTTGATCAAGGTACGAAAAACTGGATACCTCGGCCATATTCTGAAAGGAAAAAAATGCTGCGGAACATAAAGAACTAGACAGGCATAACACTGGCAATAACACTGGCGATCTTTTGCATTCCGCAAAAGACAGACTGGCCTTAAGATAATTCGCCAACGCACTATAGGTGCACAGCACTATAAGAAGAAGGAGGTGATAGCACCCCTCCCTGTGGACACCCCGTCGTAACCATTCTTCTAAAAAAAAACGTCTTCTACAGGTGACTTTACTCTCGCTTAATCAGTTCTATCCGTAATTTTCTTAGTTTTTTTTATTTATAACTAAAGCCCATTTTTCCAGTACGATAATTTTCTAAACAACTCAATTGACGCCGTTGTTTGACGCCTTTTTAAATTTGGTTTAATTTAAATATCCATTGAAACATGAACATTTGTATGCTCTATTGTGCCGTTTAGGTATAATGAATCAAAGGCTATATTTACGGACGATGCAACTATACGAACTCGATAGCTTCGATTAGTCGTTTGACAATTAGAACTGAATTCGGTTATTTATTTTATGACTTAAACTGCTTAAAATCCTCTCGTAATTTAATTGTATACACGATACACTATATGAGATTTAATAATGAAAACCAATTTATAGCCGTTTTATGGTAATTAAATTTTGGAGTACTAGCTTGTTCTATGAAACGATTTAAAATCAAATACACTGTTAAAAATAGCAGTTCTATACTTTTATATTTGTTTATACCTTTTTAATTGTTCACGATACCAAAATTAAATATATAAACATATTTTTTTACTCAATTATCAGTATCAGCTATTATTGCTACGTCGCCAGTAAAGGAAGCGATTGTAGTATTATTAGTCTCTGGTATATCGGGTGTGTAGAGTGAGAAAAGCAGCGGCCCTAGAACACTACCCTGCGGGACTCCGGAGTTGATAGGGCAGAGGTTGGATTGCTGGTCTTTGAATTTTACAGAGAAATATTTATTTGATATGTAGGATTTAAGTAGGAGGAAATAGTTACTGGATAGTGCTATGTTTACTTTGTAAAGCAGACCTTTGTGCCAGACTTTGTCAAATGCTTGTGAGATGTCTAGAAATACAGTATTTCTTTATTTCTCTAAGAAGGCTTTGTATTCATCTGTGGAGATTGCGTGACGAGGTGGGCTATACATTGCAGATATGTTAAAGTGCCATGGCGTTGCATTTACTTGAACGATCGCTGCTTCTTGTATTTTTTCTGTTGCATATTTCGGCAATACAATGAGGTGTGCTGTATGTGGTATAGAGCAGAGTATTGAACGTAGTTAGATCGGTAAAGTGAGTTTCTGAAATAAGCAGAACGTCATTTTTATTCAAGTTTAAAAAAGTAATTAATTATTGCTTATGGTTTAGCAGGCTATTAGCGTTCCATGTGGCAACACTAAGTATGTTTAAGAATTTCTTTGGTTAACGACTTGTGTTAGTAAGTTTAATATCATACTATTTTGACTCATGAGTTATGAGAACATGTTTTTAAACTCGTTTAAGAATGTTAATAGTTGTTCTATATTAGTTTTAGGTTATGAATCGTGTTTGGTTTGATGTGCTGTCACGTTTGCAAATGTTCATTGATGGTTTTGTAGAGTGGTGTTTAGCTGATTTGTTTCAGTACATACATGTGGGCTGTTAAATGTTGGTCTTTGAAGCTGTTGGTTTCCTCTTTTCTGCATATGTCTGTTTTCTACTAGTTCCCTGTAGACTACACAGCCCTTATAGTTAGCAGGGTGATCTTGTTTGCACAGTGCACACTTAGCTTGAGTGCTTCTAGGTTTTCTACAATCTTTTGTATTAGGTTGTCCTCCACATTTGATGCAGTAATGCGGTTTAGTGCAATATGTTTTACTATGGCCGTATGCCTGACATCGCATACATTGAATGATTGAGTTTCTCTTATTTGGTGCCTCGACTGCTATTTTGGTGTGACATAAGAATTCTAGGTTGAATATGTCATTGTTGTTACTGTTAGGTTCAAGGTCTATGAAAAACAAAGATTAGGGTTGCTTTGTTTGTCAGTGTCGAATGTTAGTTATATTGCCAACTTTATGGCCGGCGTTTTCTAGTTCCTTTGTTATATCTCTTGTGGGTATTGAGTAATGGATATGTCTTATTACCACTCTATAGGCACGTTCTTCCTTTATTTGGTAAGTGTGGTGAATAATTTCTTCTTCTCGTAAATGTCTTATCAGTTTGTGGTATGTATCTATTGTATATGTTGTAATCTTGACAGTGTCGTTTGGCAGATTTCTGGTATAGTAGGTTTCTTCCTCCACAATTTGTGCAAAGTCATCAACCATATCTTTAAAGTTTTTGACTCTATATATGAATATTGGAGGTGGTTTTGGTATTTTCTGTCGTTTTTCTGTTTCAGTCTGTTCAGAGCTCTCGGCGTTTGATAATGCACTGTATCGATTTTGTATTTTCGTTGGTGGTGAGCTTGGAGAATTGGGATCGTTATTTTGTTTTGAAAATTTACGTTTTTTGACTACTTGCCATGAGTTTTTATTTTGTGTTTCTTGATCGTCGTCTTCGCTAGACTATATATCCGAGTTTTCTGAATGTGTAATTGCAAGTTTTAGGTTTGTTTTTGAGGTCTGCCCTACAGTAAATGGGTTGCTTGGATTGTAGTAAGTTGATTGTGGATGTGGTGGAAATTGTTGTGGATGTGGTGGAAGAGCGAATTGATTTTGTGGAATGTTTGATATAGGAGTATTTGTGGGTTGCCAGTATGTGGTTTGGTGCATGTTCGGATGTGTATTCTAGTGGAGAATATTGTTGGGGAGTTGGGTATATGTTCTTGAATGTTTGTTAATAGTGGACCTGCTGCTCACCTGCAATATCTGCTGATACTACAATAGACACTGATTGTTTGTGTTCCGTGTGTGTGAATTGTTTATTGTAGAAAACAGAATTTGGTAGGCCACTGCCACTTTACTGTTTATTTTAATAACTAGAATTTTAATAATAATTAAATTTTAATTTTTCTTATCGGTGGTCACTTTTTGCTATCGCACTCGGCGGAATATGTCCTTCCTGTTCCTAATTGAAAATAATATAAACTTAATATTTTTAAATATGTAATATTGCATTAAAAATAAGAGACTGCATCTTTCAAGAGAAAAGTTGTAAAATAGGTATTTTCTTCTATTGATGTCCACTTTTTAATCCAATATTACTTCTTCTTCTTCAGTACCTTATGCAGTCCGAATGTTCGAGATTATCAAGGCTATCATGATTTTGTTGACTGCTCTGCGAAACATATCCTTGGAGGTCATCCCAAACTATTGTCGTCATCCCAAACCATTGGTTGAGCCTTTTCAACCATGAAATACGACGGCGTCCCGGTTTCTTTCCTGCCAAATACTTTACCCTGCATAACGAGTTAAAGAATTCGATATTTTTCTTCGTTCCGCATTACGTTGCCGAGGTACTCAAGCTTACGTTGTTTCACTAAATTAAGCACTTCTTTTTCGTTTGTCATGTGCTGTAGGACCTCAACGTTGGTGACATGATCCATATACGATATTTCTAGTATCCTCCTGTAGATCCACATCTCGAAGGCTTCAATCCGCTTTTCTGTGGCTTGCGACAGTGCCCAGGCTTCAACTCCATATAGTAGTATAGTAACACTGGAAGAATGTAGCACCTTACTATCCGCATCTTGGTTCCCAAACTGAGATCACTGCAGCACAGCAAGGATCTCAACTTTATAAATGTAGACCGTGCCATTTTAATTCTGGATCTAACCTCTTGAGCGTAGTCCCATTGTGAGTTAAGGGTAGTTCCGAGATAAGTGAATTTGTCGACTCTCTGGATCTCTTCGCTACCTGCCATTAGTTCCCCGGGGTCTAAATTGGCACGGCTGCCATGAATTTAGTTTTCTTAATATCAAGGTCTAGTCCGTATGTTACGCTTACAGTTCTTAATCGATCTAGTAAGGCTTGTAGATCATTTAGGCTGGTTGCTAGTAACACAGTGTCAACGGCGTAGCGGATACTATTAATGTATTTACCGTTTACTCGGATTCCCATCTCTACTGAGACTGTTTTAAGCTGCTTTCACCTCGCTTTCTAGTATTGACGGCCCTGTCATGCATTTTATTTCTGGAAGGTTACCTCGGTAGTACCAGAAAAGTTCTTCGATGTACATTTTCCAGGGCGGCATATATATATATATATATATATATATATATATATATATATATATATATATATATATATATATATATATATATATATATATAACGAGTTTATTACAGCTGCCGCCGTTTCTCGCAACCTAGCTTCCAACGCTTGCGATCGTTCCAGTCATCTACTTGTAGACCCCTATCTTCCATTGCACCTTTTACTTCTTGTCTCCACGATCTTCTTGGTCTTCCCTTTTTCCTGCGGTTGGTGGGGATCCACTGTAATATTCTCTTTGGCCATCGTTGATCATTCATCCTTTCTACATGGCCATACAGATACCATAGATAGGCGGCATATTACTACCATTATTAGAATGAGGACTGGTCATTGCCTGACAGGAGTACATTTATATAAAATCAACATTCGCGATAACCCATACTGTAAACGTGGGCAAATGGAAACACTAGAACACATATTTTGGGAATGCCCAATAATTAAAATAAAAGATTATGATTTCTATCAGGAGCTGATCAAAATTAATATTAAAACCCCAATTAACATACCAATGCTTCTATGCGATATTAACCCTAAAATTATCAAAATTCTTCTCAGATTCCTACAGATACCATATAAAATTATAACCTTCATAATAACCTATCCAATATTAACATTTAAACCAATTATAAGAAAATAGAAAACATAAATAAAATGTAGATATGTAGATAAAATGTCTATTTTCACTGATAATTGATATTGATAATAGGGCATGAGATATATTCTCAGACTCACGACAGTGGCCCAAAAATTAACAAGACAAATGTAAAAAAGAAGAAGAAGAAGAAGATTGGTTATAATAATAGCTATAATAATTTAAAATATTTAAAATTTTAATTAAAAATATTTAATATTTGAAACATTAAATAACAATTATAAAATGTAATTTTAATTACTATCAATTGTGACTTAATCTCTTATAAACATAATATTGTATTAGTAAAAATCACGATCCTAAGTGATGGGGCAACGACTAGAGAGAAAGATAAAACCATTTGTTTGTTTTCCAGATATGTACTAAATATTAAAAAAATCAACCAATAAACAGTTAGTTTCAATAATTAACATACTGACTTACAGATCTGATAAAAAGCACCATTTTGAGAAATATGGTGCCTATAAACTAAGTGACAAATATTCTAACTAATAGACATACTTTTACAATAAAACTTAATGTTATTTTTTAAAACTTTTTTAAAACATTATAAATGTGTTAAATTGCATTTTGTCTACTTACTGCTATAAGAGTATAAGAAGTGATTAAAACTTAAGCGAAAATGCCTGATGTTCATAATGAGTATTTTGAAAAACAGTAACTCTCTTTTGAATGACAAATATTTGTTTTAATTGTTTAACAAAACTTTAATCCAACCCCTCGTACGTGTAAAAGTGATTTCTGATCATTTTAAACTTTATTTGAAACCGTCTTTGTATACTACAGGCAAAAGCGTTGAGAACTCACGCTCAGAATAGTAGATTAACGGATGTTCTAGTAAGTCGTTTAATCAAAGACGTAAACGATAGTTGAATGCAAAACGAGTGAAAACCATCTTTGAACATTTTCCAATAAGTTAATGTCTCTTTAGAGATTAACTTGTCAAAATCCGCTTTGTAATTTCAGAATTAGTCTCACATACGCAATATAATTCGTATTTGCTACTAACCGTTTAAAATTTTATAAAAATTGAATATATATATATATATATATATATATATATATATATATATATATATGTAAATACTTTTTTCTTTTTGGGTGTGGTAGTCAATAAAAAATAGAGCTTTGCTAAGGCGTACTATCGCCCAAGCTTTCGGTGGTTTTTTGCCACCTTTATCAAGGTCTACAAAGAAAATTACTATGTTGTAACAATTTGAATGGTGCAAAAAAGGCTATAAAAAATTATAAAAAAACTTACCCGAATGTAAGATTCGTGGCATAAACAACAACGTCAAATAACATGATAATACTGAAGTTGCAACTAAACTTAAAAATGTTACTGTTAAAAAGACACTTTAAAATTAATAAATACGTTAAAAATTAAAAACAAAATGAGGGACGACATGTTGAAACAGTTGTCGTTGCAAACTTGATTTCAGTCACATTTCACGAGCAGAAAGAGAAAGTGGGTGGACAATTATTGTTTACCAACTGTATTACCAACTTGAAATTAAGCGGGAAATTAAAAATGTTATTTATAACATAAGCAATCGAAAGAAAATAGTATTTAGTAAATAGGTTTAGAAAAAATAATAACTCAAACAAAACAAAACTGAATTAGTAACTGAAGTTTGATCAAAAATATTCAATTAACAATGAAATTTTAAAAAAGAGAAAAGAGAAAAGAAAAAAAGAAAACTCTAAGATGCAAAATAGCTCAGTCAAAAGTCAATATAAAATTGTAAATTTTGCTAAGATTCTGGATCTGAGATCTTTTATTCAGATTGTTATTATCACTCTTGCTGATATGTACCATCTCTAAGAAAGTTCTCTTAAATTTATTTTTCTCTCTGGCTAATATTTTTACATTGTTAAAATCTATCTTATGGTCTAGATCGATAGTATGCTCTGCCAAAGCACAAGTAGGTTTGTTTAATCTACAATCACTCTTTTGAGAAATGATACGGCTAGACAGATTCTTTCCAGTTTCACCAATGTACGTGGATGGACATTCAGTACATTGAATGCAATAAACAACATCTGTAGTCTCTAGAGTGGTTAGGGGTTGTTTTATTTTGCTATACAGCTGACGTATGGTTTTGATGTTCTTGTTAGCTATTTTGATATTCTTAAAGTCTTTAAAAATCTTAGTGAGTTCAACGGTTAGTTTCGGAATATATGGAAGGGCATAAAAATACACACTTGTTGGAGCAGAATTATTTTGTGCTGAGGGCACTGATTGTGACATAGAAAGTATGTTGTTTCTATTAACAAAGGGAACATTAAAAATTAAATTATTAATCAGTCTTAGAGGATATGAATTTTCAACAAAAATATTACGTAAGAGGTTGAGATCATGTTGGAGATAATCCGGATGAGATAACCTTTTGATACGTTCTTTCATCGCTAGGACTAAATTAGTTTTCATCCTAGGAGGATGGTAAGAGTGGTAGCTTATGAATCTATTGCTACATACATACATATATATATATATATATATATATATATATATATATATATATATATATATATATATATATATATATATACTTCTTTGATGGATAACTTTCGAAAAAGCATCAAGTAGAAGATGGTATAAGCCAGTTTGGTGAGAAACTTTATTCAAAATGTGAAATTTTCGGTGATAAGCTGTCACTTTCATCAGCACCTAAATGGAAAACTTATTTACTACAAGTGGTGGAAGTTAGTATCTAAAACTTACATTGAAAATGTCCAGTTAGTCCTTGTGAACATTGTCATAAAATATGTTAAAACAATCATTAAAATTTTAAATAAAAACATTACAACACAAAAACATCTAAAAACAACAAAAACTTCATATCAAAGGCACCTCAAAGGGAAGAAGTAGAATAGAAGAATTCTTCTTCCCTGTTGTTGAAAATCTTGCTATCTTCTGTCAATATCTCGATGTCATATGTAACAAGGTTATATTATATTTATACCTCATGTAATAACATGAAACCACCAGTTGGAAAAAAACTTTAAAAAATACAATCAGCTGGGAAATGAAATCTGTTCTCAAGTGCAGATAGGTCATCTGTGTATGTTATATTATAAGTTGCCTTCATATTCCAGTCTGTTACGTCTTGTCAAGGCTTGTTGAAGCAAAAATGAGTAAATACAACTCTAGTTTTTCACATCGTTCTTACAGTTCAAAGAAGAGCTACAGTTATGGATGTAGCACATTTTTATGAAATTTCTCTTGAATTGATTGTCAACCTTTTTTAGTACTTTCACATTGTTATAGTTGGCAATGTGTCTAGTATTCTTAATATATTGGCTACAAGCTGTACTGTAAGCTTGATAGATAGCTATCCATTATTTGGATAATAATATCTCATGATGTGCTTCATGACCTAGCAATCCTTTTGTAGCCTTCTTAACACATCTGCATTTGTAACTCGTTGGGTCCATGGTATTTTCAAAATCCTGATATATATAACACCATATCTCAAATGATTCCAATTTCTTTATATTTTCCACTTTTAGTGTCCAGCTTTCCATTCCATACATTCCATGCCAAAGTCGAGAACACGCAGCATATTAAGGTTCTTATCATCAGCTCCAGAGGTAGGTCTTGATTAACAAACATTATTTTTATTTTTATAAATGCTTGTTTTGCCATTTTAATGCTTGTCCTTGTTCCCAGATATTTGTAGTTATTCATTCTCTCCACTTGTTTTTCTTCGATATCTAGCATTCCTACTGTATGTTGTTTAGAAATAATCATGCACTTGGTTTTTTTAACGTTCATTTGTAGTCCATATTTTATACTGACTTGATATAATCTACTTACTAAGCGTTGCAGTGCTTGTAGACTATCTGCAAAAACAGCTTTGTCATCTGCGAATCTTATGTTGTTCAAGATTTTTCCGTTTATTGATATACCCTGTTCCTCTGATATTAATTCCTTAAAAATAGCTTCGCTATGCAGATTGAATAACAATGGGGACAGCATGCAACCCTGTCTTACACTTCTTTTGATTTCTATAGTTTATGTATCGTTTTCGATTTTAACCTTTGCTTTTTAATTCCAGTACAGGTTGACAATAACCCGGATATCTCGACTATCTACATTCTTTTCTTTTAACAGTTTTAGGAGTTTCTGATGTCGTACTCTATCAAAAACATTTTGATAATCTATAAAGCAGACATAGAGATCCTGGTTCATATCTAGTCGTCTTTGCGCGGCAACGTTAAAAGCCAACAGAGCCTTTCTCGTCCGTAGTCCTCCTCTGACTCCAAACTGGGTGTTATCTATATCTTCTTCTATTTTTTGTATAGTCTTCCATGTATTATTTTGAGAAATGTCTTAAGTGTGTGGCTCATTAAGAAAATTGTTCTGTACTGGGAGCATTCTGTCGCATGTACTGACTTTGGTAGTGTTACAAACGTGGACAGCAACCAATCTCCGGGTATTATTCCTGTTGTACATACTTTGTGAAACAGATCTAAAAGTATATGCAGTGTTTCTTTGTGAATGCATTTAATTATCTCAGTGGCTATCTGATCTGGGCCTACTGATTTTGCGATCTTTGCATTTCTAATTGCCTCTTCTAATTCGCACATTATTATTTTCGGTCCTGTTTGTTCCTGTGGTTCTTTTTGTATCATTCTATTATCGTCGAATAGTTTCACTATGTATTCTTGCCAAAATCTTAGTTTATCTTTGATGTCTGCAATGAGTTTACCATTATCATCTTTGAGTATCCCATAGTGTGCTCGCTTTTTGGTATTTGTTAGTTCTTTTATTTTTTTATGCATATTAAATCTGTCATATTTTCTGTCATACTCTACTATTTCTATGCATTGATCTGTCAACAACTTTGTCTTGGCCTTTTTTATCTCTACTTTATTTGTACTTTGTAGTACTTTTCTTGATATTTTTACTCATTTCTCCCTTTGGCTTTTCTCTTCTGTTCCATTATTGCTAGAATTTTTGAAGTTATCTACTTATGTTATTTATTTGTCTTTCCAGGCTTTATTTAAATATTTTTACTTAAATTCTCTTCTGCAGCCTTTAGTAATGCCTCCTGAATATTGCTTCATTTTCATTGACATCTTCTGATGATAAGATTTCTTCTTCTTCTTCTGTTAGTTTTTGTATCTAGTTTTGACTAATATATAGTCTATTTGATTTCTGACTATGCGGTCTTTGTTGTCTGTAGGGGATCTCCAAGACAAACACTACGTTTAATAATCAAGTCGTCCTATAAAATATGCATCTTTACAAGAGCGAAAATATAAATGATTTAGTACATGTCCGTTGTCTAACAAATTGTAGAAAGCGTAAATGATTTAAGAACTTACCTTTCGTTTCCAAAATACACATCTTATTAAAAACATAAGATTCATATTTTGTTACATCAAAACTGTGTAACTTGCTTGGTCCGGTCGTTTCTAACAAAAAAATATTCATAACTTCTAACTATGAATAGGATTAGTGACAGTGGAATGAAATACCTATTTTAAAACTTTTGTGTCTTTTGGTATTTGTTTATAAAATTAATAAGTTAGAAGATTTTTTACCTGTCAATCTAAAACAATACAATAATTATACAGATATCAAGTTTATTATTCGAATACGCAAATTGTTGTTGTCTTCTCTCTATTGATAATGATTTAACTGTTATTATTAACGAAAATTTTGACGTTTTTGACGAAGTTTTTGAAATTTTATTTAAATTAACTAAATTATGTGAATAATTACAGTTTTTTCTGAAATGGTATAATAAAAATATAAATTTAAATGTTAATTTAATAATAAACCTAATTTTATAAGCTACTAATTTGATTAGATTTGACAGACATTTGGTTTTTTGTTTCTAAAATTCGGTATTCATTGTTGAAACAATGCAGAGCCTGTATACAGGGAGAGAGAGGTCACTTTGAACACTTTTTAATTTAAATTAATATATTTTCTGTTCCTAATTAAAAGTTCTGTTCTTAATAACAAACATACTATGTATTTGTAAAAATGTAATATTGTATTTAAAATGATTCGTATTAAATATTACACCCTGTATAAATTTTTTTTAAAATGCAATAAGTGATTTTCAAAGTACATAAATAGCCAATGAAAACGACATAATATGCGACAATGTTGTCGCACTTTTATTAAATTTTTAGTGAACGATCAAATCTTACCAAAAATAGAACAACCATAATGAACTATCAAATTATAAGGTAATTAATTTAAACAAATGTTATAAATTTCAAACATTTTAATTGAAATGATAAACTGAGTCACTGCACAACAAAAAACAGTAACTACTAACAATAACGAAGAACAATTTAAAAAAAAAAACTAAAAATATGTACATAGTTATGATAAACCCATAAATTAGATCTGGAAAAGATACAATAATGGTAACAAAATAAAAATATTTCAAAATAGACTTTCGAAATGGAACCCTGCAGCCTGTACACATTTTTGTTGCCGAATTGTTAATTGACGTATTGAATTACGGATACTCTAGGGATCGTTTCTAATAGTATTACAACAATGTATAATTCTATCAATTAATTGTTGTCGGTTATTAATATTCACTGCGTAAACTAGTTGCTTCAATCGTCCCCAAATATGGTAATCAACGGGATTGAAATCAGGGGATCTTGAAGGCCACGAAATAGGACCTGCACGTCCTATCCACCTGTTGCCATAAACATTATTGAGATGTTGTCTCACTGCCAGTAAAAAGTGTGGGGGTGCCCCATCATGCTGAAAATACATCCCTCGGATAGCAACGTTCGCGTTGGCAAGCAAATTCAGCAAAATATTTTGTAGAAAGTTCAAATAGACCTGCCCTGTTAAAGGACCATCAAAAAAGTGAGGACTTACTAATTGGTTATTTATGACACCAATCCACACGTTAACCAAAAACCTTAACTGAGAACGACGTTCTCGAATAGCATGGGGATTTTCTTCTGCCCACATATGTGAATTTCGTGAATTATTTATCCCGTCTCTGGTAAATTGGGCTTCATCTGTAAATAGTGTCCTGTATAGCGTTGGTCGATTATTTTTAATCCATCTACAAAATTCCAACCTATCGATCTCATCTCCAGCATGTAGTCGCTGAACCATTTGAATGTGATATGGGTATAGATTATTTTTTTTGTAAGACTCTATTTACTTTTGATTGAGTAACATTGAGTTCTCGACTAACTTGTCTAGTGCTTATTGTAGGGTTCATAGTAACGGCGTCCATAATGTCATCTTCCTGCGCTTCATCTACATGTCGCTCTGTTGTTCCACTAGGAAAAGTGCCATTTTCTCGCAAATAATTAAAAACTGACCCAAATGTTGGATGATTGGGAGTTCGACGATTAGGAAATCTCCTGCGATATTCTCTACTAGCAGCCCTACCATTCCCATTACAGAAACCATAAACAAATATTATGTCTGCATATTTTGTGGTCGAAAACTGATGTGGCATTTTGAACGAAAGTAACAAAAGCTCTACCAAAACTAACACAATGTACTTAACGTAGATATGACAGAAGAAATATGTATTTTTGTACACTTAAATAACAATTGATAATGACAATCATGACAATGGGTATAAAATATCAAGAAACGTCAAACGGTCAACGCCAACCTTCATTTTAAACTTTTTTAGATTTATTTTTATTTAGTACAGTTGATGCAATGTATTATTATTTGACATAAAATTTTAATCATTTACAATCAACAAAAACTAACACATACAAGAGGTTTGACTTTTTAATCAATTTAATTTATTATCTATCGAAAATAATGCCCCAATACGATCTATGAGTAAAAATTTAAAATTGAAAAACAATTGATTCTATCGTAGAGATAATACAAAGTGACAGTAAAGATGTTAATTTTCTACGTATTAGATTATGTTGTAGGAACTCATTTTAATTAAAATGTTTGAAATTTACATTTGTTTAAACATAACATTTTTTATAAACATTTGTTTAAATTAATATCTTATAATTTGATACTTCATTATGGTTGTTCTATTTTTGGTAAGATTTGATCGTTCACTAAAAATTTAATAAAAGTGCGACAACATTGTCGCATATGTCGTTTTTATTGGCTATTTATGTAGTTTAAAAATCACTTATTGCATTTTAAAAAAAAATTATACAGGGTGTAATATTTAATACGAATCCCTAAATTAATTTTTCCAAAGCCAGTCCTGGAATTTTTTAGTTTAGCTAATACCAGTTGAATGCTTGATAGTAGTGTACTGTATCATGCAAAAATTAAAAAAATCAAATGAGCCGTATAAACACTACAGTAAAATGAAATAAATGGTCAATTACACAAATCACCCTGTTAATTAATAAAGAAGAGGAGTTGACATTTTTTAGTGGCCACATGATATGCTCCCTGAGGGACTCTACATATTGTAGAAGTATGTAAAGTTCCTCATGACTCACCCTGTATAAATGTTCATAAATAAATTTTAAACCGTTTTGGAGAAATATTAAAAAACTCTATTTTATTTTGTACCCGTAGCTTTTTTTGGGTGCTCTTTAGCATCTAGATAAGTTAGGCCAAATCGACTTCTTTTTATCCCTAAAAATAGTGGTATAATTTATGACCAATCATTTTGTGAAACACTATAGTATGGTTGGCGTGTATCAGCGCCTTCTATAGTTCTACAGTAAAGGAGTCTCTCAGTCACAAAATTGGTTCACAAAAAGGAGAACAACTTTTTTTCTAGTTTATAGTTAACTGAATTGTATCTTCAAATACATACTTAGAATATTTTTATTTTCACTGCTTATTACTTACTTACATCAATTACTATTTTTTATTGGGTATAAGCTACAATCTAAGTTTAAATTAAGTTCAATTGTGACGTTTCGATTTCCACTTCGGAAACCGTTCTCCAAATACAAAACATTAATAAATTAAATAAATTTTGTTTTTTGTTGCTTGGTAAAAAATTATTTTAATCATTAAATATTGCACCACCTGGACCTATTTCTTATACCATGAATTCTCTTTGTAGTGAACTGTCAAAATTTTACAACCATTTGCAAAATAACACTTTTAAAAAAATACACAACATTTTTTAAATATATTATCGAATATTAAGTTTAATTCAAATAATATTTAAGTAAGTTTTGACATAAATAATTTATTTACAAATGTTCCATTAGGTAAGACTTAAAATACACTCAGATGCAAAAAAATCCTGATGGAGAAAATTTTTGTCAAATTCAAAGTATTTTAGTTTTTTTATTTTTAGCCCTATTTTAATGGTTTTTTAAAACAATGTGTATAAATTTATAAATTTTAATTTGGTATAGTCAGTTTTATATATATATATATATATATATATATATATATATATATATATATATATATATATATATATATATATATATATATATATATATATATAATTTAGCACTCCAGGCCTAGAAGGCCCATGGCTTGGGTTACTATTTTTTTCCATTCTTTTCTGTTTGTTGCTTTATTTTTCCAGTTTGATATTTTAAGTTTTTCTATGTCTTTTTCAACATCCTTCTTCCACCTGGTTTTCGGTCTGCCTTTCTTCCTTTTCCCTCCTATTCCTCCCATTAGCATTCTTTTTGGCAGTCTCGTGTTTTTCATCCTTTGGATGTGTCCCAACCATCTCAGTCTTTGTGACTTTATGATCCCTACGATATTCGATTCTCCATACATCTCCTCTAATTTCATATTTGGTCTTTTTATCCATATACCATTCCATTATTTACCTCCAAATATTTTCCTGAGGACTTTTCTTTCCCAGACTTGCAGCAAGACTTGCTCGGATTTGTTCATTGTCCATGTTTCACTGGCATATAATACAATAGGTCTTATTACTGTCTTATATATTCTTATCTTAGCCCTTTTAGATATATTTTTGCTTCTTAATAAATTGTTTAGTGCAAAAATACAACGGTTACCGGCCATAATTCTCGCTTGGATTTCTTCCTTCATATTTGGTCTTCTCGTGAATGTCGCTCCTAAATACTGGAATATTTCTACTTCTCCGAATTTATATGTTTTTTCATCTGTTATTACTGTCAGATATTGTTCTTGTAGGTAATCTCTTTCTGTCCATTCCATATATTTGGTCTCTTCTTCATTTATGTACATCCCTTTCTTTCTCGCTTTCATTTCTAATCTTTTTATTATTTCTTTTAATTCTTGCTTACTTCCGGCTATCAGTACAATGTCGTCAGCGAATGCTAAGCATTGGTGTTTTCTTTGATATATAAGTCCTGACCTGTTGATTCCAGCTTCTCTGATGGTAACTTCGAGGACGATACTAAACAACAGCGATGACAGTGGGTCTCCTTGTCGCACCCCCTCACTGGCCTCAAACCTATCTGTTTCTTCGCCATTTATTTTAACCCTATTTTCTGTTTTTCGGAGTGTCACTTTTACCGTTCTTATCAGTTTTTCACTAATTCGCATTTCACGTAGTGCTTTGTATATTTCTTTGCGTTTTATCCTATCGAACGCTTGTTTAAAGTCGATAAATAGGGCCATTGTAGGTTTCCCATATTCGTAGCTTTCTGCTTGTATTTCGCTCAGTAGGAAAATTTGATCCACTGTGCTGCACCCTCTTCTGAATCCACATTGATATTCCCCTATGCCATTATCTATATTTTGAGATAGCTTATCTTTTATATATACTGCAAGTATTTTATATGCAACATTTAGTAGGGATATTCTCCTGTAATTGTGGCATAAACTTTTGTCGCCTTTTTTGTGAAAAGGGCACAGTGTCGCTTCGGTCCATTCCTTCGGTAATTTTTCTTGTTCCCATATGTCTTTTAGCAACTTTTCCAAATGCTTAATTAGTACTGGTCCTCCATATTTAAACATTTCAGCTGTTACTTCATCTCTTCCTGGGCTCTTATTATTCTTTAATTTCTCTATTATTTCTTTTATTTCTTTTTTGTTAGGCGGTCTTTCCTCTATTCGTTCTTGATCGACATTTTCCTTCACTTCTTCTTCCTCTTCATATTCTGTTGTGGGAATTTCATTTAAAAGTTCTTCAAAGTATTCTTTCCATCTGCTCAATATTTCTTCGTCACTTACTAAATTTCTTTTACTTTTGTTTTTGTAGTGTACAGGTTTTCCTTGGTACCCCTTTTTCTCATTTTTCACCCCTTGATATAAGTTTCTAATTTCTCTATTTTTATAGCTCTGTTCTATACATTTTAATTTATCTTCATTGTATTTTCTTTTCTTAGATCTTATTATTCTTTTGGCTCTTTTCCTTTGTTCATTGTATTTTCTCTCTATCTCTGTTGTTTTTTCTTGCATCATTGTCATTCTTAATTTATTTCGTTCATCTAGTTCCATTTTACATTCATCGTCGAACCATTCTTTGTATTCGTGTTTTATATTTCTATTACTGGCCTGAGCTGCTTTCGTCAGTCAGTTTTTTAGTAAAATTTTATATTTGACAAATTGTACGGGGTTAATTACAATGTGGTTTTGTTATCCTAACTTTGAAACATCCTGTGGAATAATTCCGTTTACGAATTTTCGTAAAACCTTATTCCGCATTACGCGTAATTAGGAAAAATACATTTTGATAAATATATTTAATTAATATACTGGGCAATTGAACAAAACTAAAAGGAGAAAACTTCTCATTTCATCTGTTTGCTGTATTTTGCCGGGCAGTATATATTAACTGAAAACAATTTCAGAAGCATGTCAAAACTAATATTCACATCGACCAATGGTGGAAAATGAATAAGAAAATTTAAAGTTTTCTATCATTATTCATTATAAATAAATAAATATGTTCTAGAAATAACTCTAATAAATAGAGTTAAGTTTCCATAGCCAGTATTTGTAACAAAGTAATACAATAATAATCCCGCAACAGGTAAGTAGCCAGGCCGCAGAAAATTACACAACTTTAAAAATGAACTTAACCCTTGACAAGATGTCAACGAAAGTTTCCAAACTTTTTTAATAACTCGCAAATAAAAAGGGCATTAAAGTCGTTAGAAACTTTAACATGCTTCTCAGGGTATAAAGCAGTTATAATAGGATTATATCAAAGGCGTAGGGTCGACAAAAAATAAAATGGTTATTTTTTAAGACAAATACTTTGAGAATATACGTTTTAGTTTGAAAATCTGGCGTTTCATATTAATTGAACGAGAATATTAGATAATACTATAGATATTATATTAGATAATACTATAGATAATACTATAGAATATTATAGATGATAATATTCGAATATCGAATAACAATTTGTAATTTGCACATTGTGCATCCATGCTCAAAAATCTTTGCCATATAATGATACCTGGCAAGCCAAATAATGATAACTACAAAAACTACAAACTACCTTATTATACCTGTGTTTGGCTGTATACCATATATTAAAAATTTTGAATAAAATCCTTTATAAAAAGGTATATAAAAAACCCAGTTGGGCTATGTTAAATTGGCAAAACGTTTTCGGAATAAGTATTCCATCATCAGTACCCTAAAAGTATTTGACCACTTAATTAAAAAGAATTGAAATAATTTAAGTTTTGACTAAGGTTAGTGTAAAATGTGGTTAATACTTACAAGTTAATACATGGATGTAGCCACTAAATATGGGGTTAAAAACCCTTTAAAAATTGCTAATTGAAATTTAGTTTACATTATGTCTGTTTTACAATTTAGATGGTAAAGTTACCGTTGGATTGGTAACATGGTGACATATGACTCTGCAATAAGTTGCAAGTCCTGAGACGGTATGTCTACGAGGACTTCAATAAAGCAACTGATTAAAATGACAATCTTGGCAGGTTATGACGGAAGTTGTGACAGAGCAGTCAGTGTAACTATATATGTCTATTTAAGACAAAAGCCAACGTTATTTAAAAATTGTGAAAAATTGAAATAAAATAAAATTATAACAGTATCAACCATCAATGTTATTGTTGTAAATTATGTATGTAAGATAAAGTTATGGTGAGAAAATTATGTGATTAAAGTTAGGCAACCAACTATACAGTGTCAAGTGGTGTGATGAAAAGATTCTAATATAAGGCCCTTTATGTTTTAATAACATCTGGTACCTGGAAAATGGAAACTAGACACAGGTGGACAGTTGGGTTCTTGAAAAGTATAGGAATTAATATGTTTGATATGTGAGAATGTTATTCAATGAATGAAATAAAACTATTGTAGTATAAGACAGATGTAAAAATTGACTTATAACTCAATTGTATTAGGCCCTGTATGTCAAAAACCAACATTTGGTACCTGGAAAATGTAGAATTTCTTGAGTTACAAGTTCATAAATGTAATATCTGATTGGGTGTTAACAAACTGAGTGATGTAGTTATATTTTGAGTGTTGACAGGTATCTGAAATGGACAAAAATTGATGGTTGGAAGTGGTTTTATAATGTGCTGGTCATAAAGTACCCAACTTATAACTTGAGAAAAGGCCCTATCTGTTATAAAGCAACACTAGGTACATAAGGAAAATAAAAGATTAAGTTATAAGTTGGTAGGTTGAATGAACTATTGGTCTATATTGAATATATTAGTAAACTGAAATTGTTGTTGGTGGCTCTGTTGAATTTGAGTAAAGAGGATAAAAATTAAGGTGTTTTTTTGAGAGAATTGTGATAAACGGATAGACTACGGAAGGCTGAGGTCCCCAGAGAACCGAAGCCAAACCCTGAGGGAATTGTGTAGAGAAGTAAAATAAGAATTTAATAGTCGGGAAAGGGTGGGGGATGACGGGTGATCTGATCTGAATTTGGAAATGACGAAATAGAGGAATGTAAAGTATTGGTTATAGTGGTTAAGAAATGAAATTTGGTTTGAAAAGAAAAGAGTGTGATAAATGGAGAGTAAAATGTATTGGAAGAAAAGTTATTAGAATTAACTAAGGAGGATGGTAGACTAATAATGAATATGGATTTTTAATTATAGAAGTAAATTGGGAATGTGGGTTAGGAGAATAGTTGGCGATGGAGAGGGAGAAAATCTCGATTGAATGAAACATGGCGATTAACGCAATTTGGGCTTTTTTGTTTTTCTTTAAGAATTTCAAGATCTTCGTATAAATCTAATTTGAGGAAATTTTTTTGGGAGATATTGTGGATAAGTGAAACGTCTTCTGGGATATTGAGGGTGTGGTTGTGTTCTTTGAGATGTTGGGAGAAAGTGGAAGTGTTTTCTCTTTTTATGTGCTCTAGAGAGCGTGAAGAAAGAGATCTGCATGTTCTACCTATGTAGGTGGCATTGCAATCTGAACATTTAAGTCTATATACTCCACTCCGGTTCATATAATTGATAGGATCTTTGGAATTAGAAATATGTTGTCCCAGATTGTTGGGTACTTTGAAAGAAACATGGATGTTTTCAACCGAACGTTGGATGAGATTTCGAATATCTCCAGAAAGACTTTCATGATAGAAAGGGAGTGAAACATAGTTGGGTTTGGTGGTAAGGTCTCTGGGGAACGCAGTCTCCCGCAGGGTCTTAAGGCGTTTTTTGTGGATGAATTTGTTAATGATGTTGTGATCATATCCGTTGTTGACTGCTATTTGTCTGAGTATATTTAGTTCTTTTTTGTAGTTTAAATCTGACAGTGGAATGCTTTCTAGACGATGGATGTAACTATGAAAAGCTGCATGTTTATGTGACATGGGATGGTTGGATGAAAATGGAATTACGTGGTCAGTCTGTGTAGGTTTCCTATAGATACTGAAGTCGAAGTGGTCATTTAATCTGGTGATGGTTAGATCAAGAAAATTAATTGACTTGGAAGATTCTAGTTCCATGGTGAACTTGATATTGGGGTGAATTTGGTTGATTTTGGAAAGTAAAAGTTCAGCTGAATTGGAATTACCTGAAATGAAGACTAAACAGTCATCAACATAGCGAAACCAGTGTAATATTTCAGGGTTTTTCATGATCTGTGTGGATTCTAAATGATCCATGAAGACATCAGCTAATAGAGGGGAGAGACAGCTGCCCATGGCTAAGCCATCAGGTTGTCTATAGTAATTGTTGTTAAAAACGAAGAAATCTTGATCTAAACAAAGTTGTAATAGTTGGATAATGTAGTTAGTGGTAGATGAGGTAATGGAGTTGGCTCTTAGAAGTGAATGAACCAGATTAATTGTTTCTAGTTTGGGGACAGAGGTGAATAGATTGCTAACATCAAATGAAAGCATAGTGATGTTGGGGTGAAGATTGATGTGTTGTAAATTATTGACTAGATGACTAGTATTTTTGACTGAGAATCGAGGGGTGAAGTTCGTCATATTATTAATTAGATTCAATATAAATTTTGATAGGATGGAAACTGGAGTGTTTATGAAACTAACAACTGGACGAATGGGAATGCCCTCCTTGTGTATCTTAGGTAAACCATACAGTCTGGGTGTCAAAGGGTTACTTGGGATTTTATAATATGGTGCAAAATGTTCAGAGAAAAAGTCTGTGAAATGTTTAATGTTATCTTTTAATTTGTTTATAAACTTTTTAGAGGGGTCTGTTGCAAGTAAAGTGAAGTTATTATTATCAAGGAAAGTAGAAACTTTATTGTTATATGATGTTTGATCTAAAATCACTAGACAGTTACCTTTGTCAGCTTTGCTGATGATTAAGTTATTGGATTTGATTTTCTTCTTAATGGAATGAAGGGTCTTGAGGTGTTCATTGCGTTTGTTTTGAGACAGTTGATGAAAATTGGGTGTTGAATGAAAATTGGGTGTTAAATGAAGATTTTGTGCGTTGGAAGAAAAGTTGGAAGATGAGGGTGTGTTGGTATTAAGTACTGTTGAAGAATTAGAAGGATAATTTTTGTTTTTAAATTTGTTGATGGTATTGAAGCAAGAGTTTCTGATAGAAGTTTTTTGATTTAACGGGACTGAGAGGTTTTGGATGATAATATCTAGCTCAATGGAGAGACTCTGAAGGTCTTTTTCGGAAACCTTACGGGGGATGGAGTATTTGAGACCTAGGTTTAGAAGATGAAGTTCATTGTTGTCGAAGTTGTAATTGAGTTATAAGTCAATTTTTACATCTGTCTTATACTACAATAGTTTTATTTCATTCATTGAATAACATTCTCACATATCAAACATATTAATTCCTATACTTTTCAAGAACCCAACTGTCCACCTGTGTCTAGTTTCCATTTTCCAGGTACCAGATGTTATTAAAACATAAAGGGCCTTATATTAGAATCTTTTCATCACACCACTTGACACTGTATAGTTGGTTGCCTAACTTTAATCACATAATTTTCTCACCATAACTTTATCTTACATACATAATTTACAACAATAACATTGATGGTTGATACTGTTATAATTTTATTTTATTTCAATTTTTCACAATTTTTAAATAACGTTGGCTTTTGTCTTAAATAGACATATATAGTTACACTGACTGCTCTGTCACAACTTCCGTCATAACCTGCCAAGATTGTCATTTTAATCAGTTGCTTTATTGAAGTCCTCGTAGACATACCGTCTCAGGACTTGCAACTTATTGCAGAGTCATATGTCACCATGTTACCAATCCAACGGTAACTTTACCATCTAAATTGTAAAACAGACATAATGTAAACTAAATTTCAATTAGCAATTTTTAAAGGGTTTTTAACCCCATATTTAGTGGCTACATCCATGTATTAACTTGTAAGTATTAACCACATTTTACACTAACCTTAGTCAAAACTTAAATTATTTCAATTCTTTTTAATTAAGTGGTCAAATACTTTTAGGGTACTGATGATGGAATACTTATTCCGAAAACGTTTTGCCAATTTAACATAGCCCAACTGGGTTTTTTATATACCTTTTTATAAAGGATTTTATTCAAAATTTTTAATATATGGTATACAGCCAAACACAGGAACTTAGTTTCCTTGTGGATTTTAATTTGACGGTATGGTCAACTTGGCTCCTCAGTACATGCGCTTAGCCACTAAAAGATGCACTTTGAAGCTGGATATTTGGTTCATCTCCCAATGTATAAGTAACCAGGTCTTCCCTACTTTTTGTAAGATAAAAACTCCAGGAAATGTTCCAGTCAACCTAAAGAACACCTTCCAACGTAAAATTCTGAAAAAGGAGATTTGTAACCATTATGGAAAGCTCAACTACATTGATTGTAAACTTAAGGTAACATATGACTCTCTACTTGATTGCATGGGCTTCGACAATTTAAATAATTTTTTGAATGATGTTCAGGACAGATTGGACAATGTAACTTTTACCAAATTCAATAAACTTAAATCTAAATTAAATAATCTTATCAAAAATAAACCTAATTCATTAAATAGTAACAGTAACAACAACAGTAAATTCTCTAATTTTTCTTTTCACCCAAGATTAAAAAATCTCTCTTCAGTTACCTTCGACAACAATGAACTTCATATTCTAAACCTAGGTCTCAAATACTCCATCCCCCGTAAGGTTTCCGAAAAAGACCTTCAGAGTCTCTCCATTGAGCTAGATATTATCATCCAAAATCTCTCAGTCCCGTTAAATCAAAAAACTTCTATCAGAAACTCTTGCTTCAATACCATCAACAAATTTAAAAACAAAAATTATCCTTCTAATTCTTCAACAGTACTTAATACCAACACACCCTCATCTTCCAACTTTTCTTCCAACGCACAAAATCTTCATTTAACACCCAATTTTCATTCAACACCCAATTTTCATCAACTGTCTCAAAACAAACGCAATGAACACCTCAAGACCCTTCATTCCATCAAGAAGAAAATCAAATCCAATAACTTAATCATCAGCAAAGCTGACAAAGGTAACTGTCTAGTGATTTTAGATCAAACATCATATAACAATAAAGTTTCTACTTTCCTTGATAATAATAACTTCACTTTACTTGCAACAGACCCCTCTAAAAAGTTTATAAACAAATTAAAAGATAACATTAAACATTTCACAGACTTTTTCTCTGAACATTTTGCACCATATTATAAAATCCCAAGTAACCCTTTGACACCCAGACTGTATGGTTTACCTAAGATACACAAGGAGGGCATTCCCATTCGTCCAGTTGTTAGTTTCATAAACACTCCAGTTTCCATCCTATCAAAATTTATATTGAATCTAATTAATAATATGACGAACTTCACCCCTCGATTCTCAGTCAAAAATACTAGTCATCTAGTCAATAATTTACAACACATCAATCTTCACCCCAACATCAGTATGCTTTCATTTGATGTTAGCAATCTATTCACCTCTGTCCCCAAACTAGAAACAATTAATCTGGTTCATTCACTTCTAAGAGCCAACTCCATTACCTCATCTACCACTAACTACATTATCCAACTATTACAACTTTGTTTAGATCAAGATTTCTTCGTTTTTAACAACAATTACTATAGACAACCTGATGGCTTAGCCATGGGCAGCTGTCTCTCCCCTCTATTAGCTGATGTCTTCATGGATCATTTAGAATCCACACAGATCATGAAAAACCCTGAAATATTACACTGGTTTCGCTATGTTGATGACTGTTTAGTCTTCATTTCAGGTAATTCCAATTCAGCTGAACTTTTACTTTCCAAAATCAACCAAATTCACCCCAATATCAAGTTCACCATGGAACTAGAATCTTCCAAGTCAATTAATTTTCTTGATCTAACCATCACCAGATTAAATGACCACTTCGACTTCAGTATCTATAGGAAACCTACACAGACTGACCACGTAATTCCATTTTCATCCAACCATCCCATGTCACATAAACATGCAGCTTTTCATAGTTACATCCATCGTCTAGAAAGCATTCCACTGTCAGATTTAAACTACAAAAAAGAACCAAATATACTCAGACAAATAGCAGTCAACAACGGATATGATCACAACATCATTAACAAATTCATCCACAAAAAACGCCTTAAGACCCTGCGGGAGACTGCGTTCCCCAGAGACCTTACCACCAAACCCAACTATGTTTCACTCCCTTTCTATCATGAAAGTCTTTCTGGAGATATTCGAAATCTCATCCAACGTTCGGTTGAAAACATCCATGTTTCTTTCAAAGTACCCAACAATCTGGGACAACATATTTCTAATTCCAAAGATCCTATCAATTATATGAACCGGAGTGGAGTATATAGACTTAAATGTTCAGATTGCAATGCCACCTACATAGGTAGAACATGCAGATCTCTTTCTTCACGCTCTCTAGAGCACATAAAAAGAGAAAACACTTCCACTTTCTCCCAACATCTCAAAGAACACAACCACACCCTCAATATCCCAGAAGACGTTTCACTTATCCACAATATCTCCCAAAAAAATTTCCTCAAATTAGATTTATACGAAGATCTTGAAATTCTTAAAGAAAAACAAAAAAGCCCAAATTGCGTTAATCGCCATGTTTCATTCAATCGAGATTTTCTCCCTCTCCATCGCCAACTATTCTCCTAACCCACATTCCCAATTTACTTCTATAATTAAAAATCCATATTCATTATTAGTCTACCATCCTCCTTAGTTAATTCTAATAACTTTTCTTCCAATACATTTTACTCTCCATTTATCACACTCTTTTCTTTTCAAACCAAATTTCATTTCTTAACCACTATAACCAATACTTTACATTCCTCTATTTCGTCATTTCCAAATTCAGATCAGATCACCCGTCATCCCCCACCCTTTCCCGACTATTAAATTCTTATTTTACTTCTCTACACAATTCCCTCAGGGTTTGGCTTCGGTTCTCTGGGGACCTCAGCCTTCCGTAGTCTATCCGTTTATCACAATTCTCTCAAAAAAACACCTTAATTTTTATCCTCTTTACTCAAATTCAACAGAGCCACCAACAACAATTTCAGTTTACTAATATATTCAATATAGACCAATAGTTCATTCAACCTACCAACTTATAACTTAATCTTTTATTTTCCTTATGTACCTAGTGTTGCTTTATAACAGATAGGGCCTTTTCTCAAGTTATAAGTTGGGTACTTTATGACCAGCACATTATAAAACCACTTCCAACCATCAATTTTTGTCCATTTCAGATACCTGTCAACACTCAAAATATAACTACATCACTCAGTTTGTTAACACCCAATCAGATATTACATTTATGAACTTGTAACTCAAGAAATTCTACATTTTCCAGGTACCAAATGTTGGTTTTTGACAT
This sequence comes from Diabrotica undecimpunctata, assembly GCF_040954645.1. Classification (NCBI taxonomy): domain Eukaryota; kingdom Metazoa; phylum Arthropoda; class Insecta; order Coleoptera; family Chrysomelidae; genus Diabrotica; species Diabrotica undecimpunctata. Next base: position 96,140 of record NW_027311948.1, on the reverse strand, counting down.
ACAGGGCCTAATACAATTGAGTTATAAGTCAATTTTTACATCTGTCTTATACTACAATAGTTTTATTTCATTCATTGAATAACATTCTCACATATCAAACATATTAATTCCTATACTTTTCAAGAACCCAACTGTCCACCTGTGTCTAGTTTCCATTTTCCAGGTACCAGATGTTATTAAAACATAAAGGGCCTTATATTAGAATCTTTTCATCACACCACTTGACACTGTATAGTTGGTTGCCTAACTTTAATCACATAATTTTCTCACCATAACTTTATCTTACATACATAATTTACAACAATAACATTGATGGTTGATACTGTTATAATTTTATTTTATTTCAATTTTTCACAATTTTTAAATAACGTTGGCTTTTGTCTTAAATAGACATATATAGTTACACTGACTGCTCTGTCACAACTTCCGTCATAACCTGCCAAGATTGTCATTTTAATCAGTTGCTTTATTGAAGTCCTCGTAGACATACCGTCTCAGGACTTGCAACTTATTGCAGAGTCATTATGTCACCATGTTACCAATCCAACGGTAACTTTACCATCTAAATTGTAAAACAGACATAATGTAAACTAAATTTCAATTAGCAATTTTTAAAGGGTTTTTAACCCCATATTTAGTGGCTACATCCATGTATTAACTTGTAAGTATTAACCACATTTTACACTAACCTTAGTCAAAACTTAAATTATTTCAATTCTTTTTAATTAAGTGGTCAAATACTTTTAGGGTACTGATGATGGAATACTTATTCCGAAAACGTTTTGCCAATTTAACATAGCCCAACTGGGTTTTTTATATACCTTTTTATAAAGGATTTTATTCAAAATCCCTATTAATCCACTTCTCAAATAATTGACAGTATGCTAAGCGACCGAACCATGCACCACAAGTGGTGCATGGGATTGTGATCCAAGCCTACGTCAGTAACGGGATACGATTGTACACTTAAGTCTAAAAGCGAACATAATTGATTTTGAGGGGGTATCGAACGTTTATTTGGACGTAATGTCCCAACTGTAAGAAGCCGATGTTGAATTAGTAGGGTAAGTCCGGGAGAGATGGCTCACATTTTTTTGACTGTTTGTATCTTAGCACAAAATAGTCTACGCTCTGAAATATTTATATAATTATATCAAAATTCCATTAGAAGAAAGTGTACAGAGTTGGTTAAGAGAAATACTTACATAAAAAAACAGTAAACATCAAAATACAAAAAATTATAAACGGCCAACTCACCCGATGTATCAGGGTGAGATGACTCGGACACTAAGGGTGATATGACTCGATCATAAACTTTATTTGGCACGTTTTTTTGCCAATACTTTTCCACATATATCACATAAATTAACATATTTTGAGCAGTTTTCATGAAACCAAGAATTGCAATGCACGCACTGTACCCAGTCTTCTTGTTTCTATGTGGTTGAATATATTTTATCCACAGACGGCACATTCACAATTTGTTTCATCTTGTAGATCATCACTAGAGTCTCTAGTAATTTCCATATGATCGTCAGAGTCTTCGGAAGGAGATAACTTACAAAACATCTTTTTTGGTTCTTGAGTTTCTTGACTTTTTTTTTCCAGAGGCCCTTTATTCTTTTTAGCATCCTTTTCTTTCTTTTCAACATCTAAATCTTTGCGTATCGCCAAATTCACTGGGCGAGTAAGTACTGCAGCCAATTGTCTACCGCATTTTCTTACTTGTGAAATACCTGATGTAGAAGGTACTGGAGAGATATTAACTAAAATTTTACCGGGAGTGATTTTTTCTTTACAGGTCGGCTTATTACCAGGTACAGATGGTAGTTCTAATGGTGACGTGTGAGATGGTGACGTGTGAGACGGCATGGAACTGCTTGTAGATGGTAGATTTAGATGTTGGAGATCCTCTATTTCAGTAATTTGTGTTGTTGAACTCTCAAGGCAAGGTGAAAGGCGTACTCTGGAATTGCATTCTGGTCGACTGGGTAAATACCACATGCGCGAAACCCAGATACGGCATTTTGTACTGAGGCAGCTTTTGTTCAAGCCTCATTTAATAATTTGCTGAACTGCAAGCGATTAATCTTCTTTGTAGGATTCATTTTAACAAATGAATTGCAAGCATTGTAATAATGTGACTTCAGCGACTTAAAAAATGGTAAGGTTGCAAAAACTGTGTAGTGTGGCTCGGTAAACACAGTAGAATGATCTCATTTTCGTCTGCATACTCCAACAATTGGACGGAGTTGCAATAACATGCATGACCATCCAAAACCAGTAGGACTTTTCCTAGGGGGTTTCTAGGAACAAAGTGATGTGTTAACCAATCAATAAATATATCTGTGTTTATGTAAGCGGACTTTTCATTCATGTAAACCGTTGATCCTGGGGGCATGCCATCTTCGAATTCTTGCTTTTTATTTTTGCCTTTGAATATGCAGGTCGGGGGAAGGAAGTTACCCTCAGCATTGCACATGTGATACAGGATTGGAATCCTGTTTTGTCCATGTTAAATAAACTCCCGGGCTTCTCCATCAACTCATTTTCTAGAATAACTTGCTCTAACAGATCAAAGTAATCGCTTACATCCTTTTTGTTCATGCCTCGACTTCTTGCTAAGGATACGCCTTTCGATTGTCTTATACTCAAGCCAGGGTTTCTTCTTAAGAATGATTGTAACCAGTCAAAACCTGCAAGTTTTTTTCCTTGTTGAAAGTAGTTTTAATATGTAATTCTTCCGCTAATCTGAATACCATTTCTCCAACTCCAGCTCTTGTAGGTGCAAAACCAACTTTCTGCAACTTTAGGATATATTTCTTTATTTTATTTTCATTTTCTTCGCCGAGAACACTACTTGCTCCTAATGCACTTTTTTTAAAATTGTTACTTTTCATTCTTCTTTTTAATGTAAGTGCTGGCACTTCAAAATTCCTGGCGGCAGCATTGACCCCCATTTGTCCACTTCTTACGGCATGTATGACTGATTCGAGTTGATTTTCAGTCCATAAACCACGTTGGCAATTTTTTTTTCTGTTATATTTCGTTGGCATGGCTGAAAATAAATTTATCTATTAAAAATATCCTTATATAAGTAACTAAAGAGCTAGGCCATATCTCCCTAAAATTTGCGAGCCAACTAACCCGATTTGTCAGGGTGAGATGGCCCACTTAATTTCCGTGTGTTGGTAACGTTTGAAAGGACTGGCAACTATGCCTACATAACCTTAATGACACAAACAACATGCCATCAAAACGTGACTTCAATAAAATACAGACAAAAATAAGTACTCAGTAGTTTTGACGATTGCCGAAAAAAGTTTTAAGAAGATGTAAATAAGAATTTCTAAATATCTTACCTTTGAACCTTGGGAAAAACACGGAAATAACAGAGTATTGCTAATACCATACGCACGCATCAAATAACGCAAAGCAACTCACTCCAAATAGGATAAAACTGTGATATATTCGACCGAATCATCTCACCCGACGAGCCATTGCTCCCGGACTTACCCTATCTCCGTTATAGGTAAGCTGGTAAAAAAATTGTTAAGCCTGAAATTTCTATTTGATTCCAAGATAGGTAAACAATTATGAGGCACTAATGCCAAATTCGAAGTATCCCGTTGTAATATGGTCCAGTAGGTTATTTCTCTATGTACACTTCAAAATTTGCAGTCTAAAACATTTTGGCCTCCACTAAGGCATATATTTTTATTCCGAGTGGGTTTTTTAGGCATATAAATTTTGAAAGGACACTTACCTCGAAATGCGTTTTTCGTCATTCGTAGTGAATGCAGACGTATTGTAATGTTGGGACAAATTGGACACAAACTCGTCGTAAATTTCCCCAATTGAAGCTAATTTGTCGACTTGTACTCTTTCTTGTCTGGTAGCTTCCTCGTGGAAACGAATATGTTTCAACAAAAACTGAAATCGTATCCTAGACATAGTAAGTCCGAATATGTCCATAGCCATTCTATTTATTCTAAATGAATCGTCAGCGTTTTTCAAGTCATCTTTACTAGCACCAGAAATATATAAAAGTCCCAATAATGTTTTTATTTCTAATAAATCAGTCGGTCTAAAAGAACGATTTTATGAAACGTCATAGGCTTGCATTTCTATAAATTCGTTGGTATAAGTAACAATTTTTTCTTTACCGACACCTCTAAAACCCAAGATGGACATGCTGCTGCTTACTATTCTGATGAAGAAAACTCCTACAGCCTACACTTACCTACAAATTGTAGTATACTCACAGGTGAAACCACAGCTATATTAAAAGCCTTAACTTTTTTCAAAACGAGTAACAATATGAAGTGCGTCATCATTACAGATTCACTTAATGCGTTATTGAAATTAAAGCAAATTTATACAACAAATCCCATTATACAAGCAATAAAAAATGAGTTAGAAACACTTCATTCCATGGAAAAGGACATAGCTTTCATGAAATGAAAAAGCAGATCAACTAGCAACTACAAGCCGTATCAACTTAGAAGATACTACAAAAATTACAAAATATCCTTATTGTGACATAAAACATCTGATTAAAGATCATTGCAGTAACATTTGGCAAAAATACTGGGAAAATTAAGTAACCAAATTAAACCCAATATGCCCAAAGGTGAACAGCTCTTTGAATAACCCCACAAGTAGACGAGATCAAGTAATTATAAACCGTTTAAGAATTGGTCATACTGCTGTCACACACAATTTTTTAATCACTAAAGATCCACCGCCAATTTGCAATAACTGCTCCACTTCATTGACAGTGAAACACTTCCTACTTGACTGCCCATGTTTCCAAAATCAAAGAAGAATGCATGGAATTCCAGACGACCTCAAATCCATCTTGACAGATAAAAATTTAAATGTATTAAGTTATTTAAAAGATATAAAATTGTATAATACTATTTAATGTTAACTATTTAATGTTAATTTAACTATTGTGTTTGTCATCCCACTAATAACCCTGCGTGGTTGATGTGGTATAAGTGTTTTAAATAAAAAAAAAACAATTTTTTGCAATATGTTTGGAGAAAAGAAGCATTCCCATACTTCTGAAGATTTATTATTATGCCTTATATCTCCCTTAGCGGTAGGTCCAGGTAAGTAGGTGACAATATTTTCAGCAAGCGTTCCAACATTCCGTACTGACGCAGGATGTTTTCGCCACCTGGTAGTTCCATCTTTATAGATAAGACAAGGTATTCTTGCAGCTTGTTCGATCCTTCGAACATAATTACGCCAGCATTTAAGCTTTTTACAAAGATAATAGTATGGTCTACACGATCGATAACATAAGTCCTTCATGATTTATTCTTTTTTTTACATAATCTTCCAGAAGGAAACATAAAAAGATGGAGAAAATATTTTCCCCGAATATAAAGTGTGCTCCCCCCCCCCCGTGTGGGTGTGCCACACTTTATATTCGATATCGTGTAGTTATTATATTATACCATACAGTAATTCTTACTCATTATTTACGTAATTATTATTACATATTCCTTATCATTTATATTCATACTTAATATATTTATATTTTTATATGGACTATACGTAAAAGTAAACAGAATTTCTTATTTACTTTTATCAGCAATAAATAAAATATACAAAACAAGCTCATTAGTATATCAACCAATTTATGCACAAATTCTATTTTTATTGTTTCCTTAATTACAAAATCTGCTTACCTGACTGGTTTTACAAGTATTTATTATTATCGACCTACCCACTGCACTGTCCTAATAATTCAATTGGCAGTTTTAAAGAAGGTAGTAACTACTTTTTACCTACTAAGTATATTAAATCGTTTGGGACTGCCTACATATCATCCTGTTCGTCACGGCCACTAGCAATCCCAAAAAAAGCGGAATAAAACAATTTGAAGGTTGGATACAAATAGTTTTTTGTGATAGTTGAATTGGAATTTTAAAATGAAGGCACGCTAAGTGCTTTGTGGTACATCTAAATTGAAAAATTAATTTATCAACGATAATATAAAATGCTAGGACCAGCTTTATGTACTGGTTTTTACCAGTATTGTACTGAACCAACTTTTTGTACGATGTGGGTCTATGTAAACTTTTTATTATTGTTCTGAAGCTATTTTCTTGTGGCATTCTAAATTAATTACTATTTAAATGGGAATAAGCCACAATTAAAGGTTAAAATACGTTTATTGACGTTTCAATTTCCACTTCGGAAATCGTTCTCAAAATACAAACATTAGTAAATTAAACAAATTTTGTTTTTTGTTACTTAGTGAAAAATTCTTCTAATAATTTAATTTTATCTGACTCATCTATATTGACAATTCAGACATACATTATACACTTTAAAGTAGACGACTTTAAAATGATATTGCCAATATTGTTGAGTTGCGTTCCTGGGACGACTTTACTTATAAGATAGTTCATTCGATTACATGAAATCAACTTAAACTTGAGAATATCCGTCAGGAAAGATCATAACATGTAATTCGTCTTTAAAAAGACAAATACATGCCATGATGACAGTAAAATTCTCCTGTTAGTGATTCCATAGTAAATTATGAGGGAAAACCAGGAAAAAACCTCATAATACTATCCCGACATGGTAAGTATTTGAACGGGCATTTAGTTTACCTTCAATAAACACCAAATTCCGATTTTATATGTTTGTTATTTAAAAAACATAAATGATGTATTCTCTATATGTTACTGACTTACCAATACTGGTATTTTCCTTTTAATAACTTCGTCTTTCAATATGGGTAACCAGATCCTACTACATTCTGCCGAGGAATTCGCGACACAATTGGTCTCATTTAGCATAATTAGAGCCGCTTCTTTGATTTTTCTCTTTTTACCATCCGTTTCTTTTAGGACTATATTTGAATCATTCCATTGAACCCTACGTTCATTATCCCATGCGTGTTTACATATTTGAGATTTATCAAATTCTCTATTTTTAATATAGGATTGATGTTCACTTATTCTAACATTTAATGGTCTTGATGTTTCACCCAAATAAAACTGATCGCATTCACAAGGTATTTTATAAATGCAATTCTTTGTCCTTTCTTGTTCATTGTTAGGTTTGGTTTTGGACAAAATAGATCTCAACGTGTTTGTTGTTTTGAATGTTGTTGAAATGTTGAATTTATTTCCTATCCTTTTAAGCTTTTCCGATAATCCTTTTATGTATGGTATTGTTATTTTCCTCGTATTATTCCTTGTATATGCTGTAGGATCTCGTTCTAAGTTGTTTTGTTCTATTCGATCGATTGTTGAAAATTCCTTATTTATAAACGATAAAGGATAATCATTTTTTAATAAAACAGATGTTAACAAATGTTTTTCCTCCAAGAATGAATTTTCGTTAGAACAAGTAATTTTGGCTCTATCGTATAAGGATTTAATAATTCCCTTTTTAATATTAATATTGTGATTTGATTTGAAATTTAAATATCTGTTGGTGTGTGTTGGTTTTCTATACACCTGAGTTTCGTATCCAGTATCGTTCTTAGAGATTAAAACATCCAGAAAAGGTAATGTGGTATTATATTCCTTTTCCATGGTAAATTTTATTTTCTCTTCTTTATCGTTTATTTCATTGAGGACTGTGTCCAACAAATAGAAGAATTTTTCACTAAGTAACAAAAAACAAAATTTGTTTAATTTACTAATGTTTGTATTTTGAGAACGATTTCCGAAGTGGAAATTGAAACGTCAATAAACGTATTTTAACCTTTAATTGTGGCTTATTCCCATTTAAATAGTAATAAACTTTTTATATTTGAGTTAACCAATAAATTTTTTTAAAGGTAATGTGTAATACTCGTATACGAGTTTTGTTAATTTGAAACCCATATTTGGTCCAGAATAAATATATTAGCAAATATATCTACAAATAATTACGACTAAAATTAAGGTAGGGAAGAGTGGAGCATAGTGGGATCCCTAAAAAATATTTTTTTTTGGTAAGTAATTTTTTTTCATGAATTTAATACCTCCAATAAAGTTGCCTGACAATACCCAATTTACTGAACAAATTGAATCCTTATTATCTCTGACAACTATATCTTGTAGACGAAATATTTATAAAACTATTATGCCTCGGTTTGCCCCTTATAAAGCGACAAACCAGGGTACTAAATGGGGCCAAGTGGGGGGCACTTAATATAATACAACTAAGTAAAATTTAGTGCAGTTTATCATATTAAATCGTAAACCATCTGACTTTCAAATGTATTTTTATTGTTAAGAAAATAAATTGTTACGTTATTTAAAAAAAAACCCAAGTTTTACACCTAGTACAAAGGTGTGCTGCTTTATCATCCTCGTCTTCTTCTTCAGCACAGGAGTAGTGTGCTCAACTATAGCATTTTCGGCAAATTATCAATCCTTCTTTGGATTGCGACCAAAATTAACCACAATAGATGCACTGAGCATCCTTCTCCTCAGATTCTTCTTTTTTTTCCTTACTTTGTTTTGTTTGTATGATTTTACCCTTAGTTTGATTTGTTTTAGAGTTGACTACAAGTTTTTAGGCGATCTTCCTTTTCTTTGCTGAGTTTTCTCTGTTTTGTGGTGACTCAAGAAAGTTATTCTTGTAAGATGACACTCTTCTTCTCTTCTCTCGTCCATTTTTGACATAGGTCTCTCCCAACTCCTTCCATCGATCTCTATCCTGAGCAACATACTTCTAATTGGTTTCGGCCAGTCTTTTAATGTCGTACACTCATCTCATCTGTGGTCTTCCGCTTGGTCGTCTACCTTCCAACGCTGGTCTTTTTGTCTAGCAGTGTAACCTGCGAAGCTCCATTTGAGTTTGGCAATTTTCGTTGTGATATCCTTAACTTTTGTTTTTGATCTTACCCAGTCGTTCCCCGTTTTATCTGACAGACTTATACCTAAAATAAATTAATGTAATAAGAAAAACAATAGGTAAGTTAAAGGTGATAAAAAATATTGTTATATTATTAAGATAAAATCTAGAGATGAAATCCATTAAAATTTAATTCTCTAACTACACAGAGACTACGAAAGTAATAAAATCAGCCAATTGATAATACGAAATTATCCAGTTCAGATATTAAATGTTTTATTTATTTTATGTATTTGTCGCAGAACTTTAGCTAACTAATTTCTGGTGTTAAATATGTGACCACTATATATTTTAGAGAATTTCTCTAAATTTATAGAGAATAATAATTTATATACCGACTAGAGAAACATAAATGTGATATCTAGTTCATATACAGTGTGGAAACCACTTATGGAATAAAATTGTTTGTGTCCTTATTTTAGAAAATAATAATAGACGTTGAGATACCTTAACTTAACATTTGAATGTACAGGGTGATCCACGCAAGTCTGGCATAGTCCACAATCTGTATTTTAAATGAGACACCCTGTATATTTTTATGCTTTTAAAAGCTCCTTAACAACCTGATCTGAACGAACTAAATCATGTAGGGTCTATTATGATTAATACAAGGTGAAATTTTGAGATTAAGTATAATTTTCTTCAAGAAAATTAATTCATAGAATACCCAAGGTAATTGATTGGATTACATTAAAATAAATGCTTAAAATGTTCTCCACCTTGTTGTTGGCAATAACACAGTCACCTATAAAACTCGTCCCGAACTTTGTTTAAAGTTCGAGGTAAAATATTCCGTATTTCTGTAGTTATCCTTTCTTTGAGGTCTTCAATGCTAGTTGGTTGTGTTGCATATACTTTTTTCTTGAGATAACCCCACAGAAAAAATCCAAAGGCGTAAGATCTGGCGACCTAGCTGACCACTCAATAGTACCCCTTCGTCCAATCCATTTATTGAAGAAGATTTCATTCAAGTAATTTCTCACCATTAAAGCATAATGGGGTGTTGCAATGTCCTGCTGGAACCAGACAGTTTCATGCGGTACGGTCGGATTTAATTTTTTTAATTTTAATTTATTTATTAAAACTTACAAACACCACCTAGGTAGTAATTACATGTAAGAGTGCTCATTACTTGGTATAAAAATATACACACAAAAAATACAATATACTATAATATACACACAAGTACAAAATAAAAACACATTAAAAAAAAGACACAAGTTAATAAAATTTTAAAATTCAGTCCATTACTTATCTATTTATAACATTTTTTAATATCCCTTACACTACAGGTAAATAGGTCTATATCACAGATCTTTATTAACTCATTACACTGATATTGCATATAGTTTATTATTGCACAAGAATTATATGTACTACAAGAAAATAGGTCATTACTGTTTACCCTTAGGTTGACCTTTGGCACATGAAACCTAATAAAGTTGATCAAACCACATGTCTTATATTTAACATTGTTAATGATATTATGAATAAATACAACACAATGCATGTTTCTTCTTTGCTCTAATGACTGCAAGCCAAATATTTGAAGCAACTCTTTTGATGGCGTAAGGTGAGTATACACATTGTATTTCTTAAGGTATAAATACCTTAGAAATCTTTTTTGTACCTTTTCTATATGATTAATATGAACTTTGGCTTCAGGAGTCCATACCACTGATGCATATTCCAAGTTTGGTCTGACTAAAGCGTTATATAGTCTAATGGTTGTGTTTATACTAAAGTGTTTGGAATTTCTTATTACAAATCCCAATATTTTGTAGGCCTTATTAACAATATTTATATAGTGTTCATTAAATTTCATGTTAGCCTGTAAGTATACTCCCAGATCTTTACATTTGGTTTTCCTAGATACTACACAATTGTCAATTCTATAATTATTTTGAATGTAGTCGATTTTGCGAGTAAAAGATATGACTCTACACTTCTTAATATTCAAGATCATATTGTTGTCCCTAAACCATTCCACAACTGAGGTCAGGTCCTGCTGTAGTAACTGACAATCATTTGAAGTATGTATAGTCTTAAAAAGCTTAAAATCATCAGCATAGATCAAACTAGAAGAAAATTTAAGAGATTGTGGTAGTGAGTTGACAAAAATTAAGAAAAACAAAGGCCCTAAGTTGCTCCCTTGGGGGACACCAGATGTAGCCTGAAATTTATCTGATAAACACCTACCAATTTTGACTTGTTGAAACCTTGAATCCACATACGATTTTATAAATGTACAAGCATCATGCGAAAAACCAAACTCATTCAATCTCAATAAAAGAATGCCTTTGAGCAGTCAGTCATTATTAAATCTAATTGGAGTTTATTATTTATTGCCTCACTAGCAAAATTAGACAGAATGCACAGATTACTAGTTGTGGATAATTAAGGCAAGAAACCATGTTGTTCTGGAGCAAATTCATTTTCAAAATTTTTCAGTATATTCATATAAAGAATAGATTCAAATATTTTAGCCAGGGAATTAAGGATACTTATAGGACGATAGTCTTCTATATTGTTTCTATTACCTGATTTAAAAACTGGAGTAATGGTAGCCTCTTTGAGTTTGTCTGGAAAGGTGTTAGTTTTAAGAGATAGATTAAATAGATGTGATAATGGCTTTTGAAATAGGTATATCAGAACATCCTCGGATATCGGATCTATTGGATTGGGATATAAGTTAGCCAACTGAGCAAGAACATCGTCTCTTAACATGCTTGAATATTATTTCCTCTGTCAAATTACCATCTACAAATATAGGACCAATAATATGATCTCCTATAATACCTGCCCAAACAATTAACTTTTGAGGATACTGAGTGTGTGTCTCACGCATACAGTGAGGCTTCTCCGCTGACCAATATCTACAGTTTTGTCGGTTTACCTCTCCGTTCAATGTAAATGTTGGTTCATCAGAAAAAAGAATTGTGCCAAGAGCTATTTCATTTGTGTTAATTTTATCCATCATTCTTTTGCATAAATTCATTTTACGATCTGGATCGTCTTCTGTTAGCTCCCGCACAAAAGTCAATTTATATGGAGAAAGTTTTTTTTCATGGAGACGTCTTAGAATAGTTGTGTGACTCACATTATTTTGACGTGCAATTTGACGTGAACTTGACGTTGGATGCTCTGCGACACTTAACAAAATATCCACTTTCACCTCATTTTCAATGAAGTTCGGTTTTCTTTTTAATGGTTTGATATGTCATGTCCAAGTTCTCTGAATTGTGCATAAATTTTAGACACAGTACCTTGTACAATATTGGGCATTTGAGCATACCTCTGATTAAATAAGTTTGCTACTTCAACTTGACTTCTACAATTCTCCCCGTAAGTTAAATATTTCATTTTTATTTCTGCAAGAAATTAGCTTTTGATTAGGAATTTATTATTTTAATGTAAAATGTCAAGACACCAACACCTGATTGATAACAATCCGCATTATTTACCGATTTAATTTAATTAGCAGACTATCTAGACAGTTTTTACCTATTCATGACAAAAAATATTAACACGGTTATAAAACAGAAATTTTCCCCAATATACTGACACTTAGAGTAGAAGACAAGTGGATTGTCTATATTTAGCTAATTTAAAATAATACCATAACACGTGATAAATTACTTAATTTCACCTTGTATTATTTATTATAGACCCTACGTGATATAGTTCGTTAAAATCGGGTTGTTAAGAATCTTTTCAAAACATAAAAATATACAGGGTGTTTTATTAAAAATAAGGGTTATGGTCTTTGCCAGACTTGCGTGGATCACCATGTACATTTAAATTTAAGTTTAAAAAGCGCACATTTAAACTTAAAAGTTAACGTGTCCCAGAGTTTTTTATTATTTTCTAAAATAAGGACACAAATACCGATATATCTATTAAATGGCGGTAAATGAACAAATTGAAAAGCTTGTTAAGGATGCCTTTTTTATTTGATGATTGGTTAAGATGGACATAAGTGTGTTTGATCAAAAATAAAAAACTTTATTGTCAGAAAACTTGACATATAAGAAACAAGAAATATTGAAAATTTTATAAAATTGGACCAACGGATATTTGATATTTCCCAACTCAACTATTCTTTTATTAATACTTTATTACATAATATATACTTAATAACAATCAAAAGCCAATTAATATTTCTTAATATGTAGCAGATATAAATATCTACTATACTACAAGCTCTTTTTGCAATAAAGTTTGTAAGGACGCCTGTGTCTAAAACATTCAAAGCTGGATTATTTTGGCCAGGAAAGTGTGTAAAAAGTTATAATATAAAAAGATTTCTGCTCCCCAGATGGCCCCGAACGAAATATGACAACTTATTTTATCCCAAAGGAACATTTTGTAAGAGGAGAAAGTAGATTTAACATGTACCTACGTTTTTATATTCGCTCAAAATATATTGCAGAATTTGAGCGATATTTCTTTATAAGATCGAAATAAAAAAATTTAAAAATAGATAAAATAAAGGAGTTTATTTTATCAATTTTTAATTGCACTATTGCAATTTAGTCTTAAAGAGACATGTTTTTGTCTACTAAAAATTTAATCTTATTTAACTAATCTAATTTAACTAAAACTTTAGTATTTTCAAAGACACCAATAAACGTACGTGTGTATGCCAAGGGTCAAATATCAAAGATCAGACCTTAGTCTGCAGCTTAGAATCCGAATGATCAAATGTTACGTTTTTTCTGTCGTACTGTATAGCTGTGAAGGTTTGACGATGGACTCTGAAATAGAAAAAAGAATAGATTCCTTTGAGATGTATATATACAGAGGAATGCTGAGAATTCCATAGGTACAAAGAGTTACTAATGTTGAGGTACTTCGTCGCATGTGTAAACAAACAGAATTACTAAGAATAATCAAAGAGAGGAAAATGCAATACTTGGGTCATGTGTTGAGAGGCGAAAGATACGAATTACTTCAAGTTATACTCGAAGGAAAAGTACAGGGCAAAAAGATGGTTCGACCGCTCATCCGCAGAAATCTTTCAGATTTCATTTACACATCCAAAAGACAGTAGAGAAGGTGAACCGAAATCTGGAGGCGTTGATAGGGCTGATGCGAAAAACTGGAGGCACGAGAACGGCTATGAATAACTGTTCTGATGAGACTTATTAAGTCGAAATACGTATCAACAGATACATAGACGCTTTGTACGTGAAATCAAATCTTTGCTGCCTTTTTCATTTTATTCGGATCTACTCTGTATGAGTACAAGAAACAAATTCGTTAAGGATTTCTGCTTAGTTGATAGACATGTCGTGGAATGCAAATTTTAGATTCCCCATGTCTCTATTAACATCTTTATCAACGTCTGTTATACCTTGCATTTATAGAAGGTTTAGATTAAAGCAGAAATCTGAATTTGTTTCAAAACTATCTTACCGATTTTTCTATCAGATGTCGCTATTGCGTCTATAACGAAGCCATTTTATTGTTGCTTCTTAAAAGACAGAGAAGATTATTTTTCACGTTGAGAACGGCTATGAATAACTGTTCTGATGAGACTTATTAAGTCGAAATACGTATCAACAGATACATAGACGCTTTGTACGTGAAATCAAATCTTTGCTGTCTTGTTTATTTTATTCGGATCTACTCTGTATGAGTACAAAAAACAAATTCGTTAAGGATTTCTGCTTAGTTGATAGACATGTCGTGGAATGCAAATTTTAGATTTCCCATGTCTCTATTAACATCTTTATCAACGTCTGTTATACCTTGCATTTATAGAAGGTTCAGATTAAAGCAGAAATCTGAATTTGTTTTGAAACTATCTTACCGTTTTTTTTATGATACAGAGTTTACAATAGTGAAGAATAAAAATAATATGTAAATTATATTTTGTTAAACAATTAAGAAATCTTTAGAAAGTCTATTAGGCTCTTGAGTCGGCTTGAACAGTTCAGAAGTTCTTCTAAACTGTGGGTTATATTGTTGGCAATGCGGGTGGCCTGGTAGTGTTGACATTCTGTGAGGATGTGCTTGACGGTAATAGGAATATCATTGCAGTGAGAGCATAACTGTTGGTCTTTAGAGGACATAAGATGACTGTGTGTCAAACGTGTGTGCCCTATTCTCAATCTTCGTACTGCTATCTTTTCTTTTCTGTTCAGAGATGCTAGGGTTAAATAGCTGTAAACATTAGGTTGTATTTCTCCGAGCTTTGTGTTTTTGGTGATCCAAAGTTCCTGCCACTTGTCTTAGATATTCCTTTTGAATTTTGATTTTAAATCTTCTTGGAGCTGTATGTTGTAGACGGGTAAGTTGGATGTAGATGCTTCTTTTGCAGCTCTGTCAGCCATCTCATTTCCTTGGACGCCGATATGAGAAGGCACCCATATTATTGTTATTGAAGTCCCTCGGGAAGTGTGGAGATGGATCGATTCTAATATTTTGGCATTAAATGATATTGAATGTAAATATTTTTTAACGAATGAATTGCGGATAACGAATCGGTACACAGAGCTACACTTTGATGATTGTCAAAAGGGAACTCGAGAGCTTTTGAAATACAAAAGAGTTCTCCTGAAAATACTACATTCGTTCGATATTCGGTATTGTCGCAGCAGTGTATCATCTGTAGTTACAGAACGGCCAACTCCCAACCATATTTGTATTAGAAAAAGTAGTACAACTACTCGAATAAAACACAATTGGAAACTGCTGAATTTTTATGCATTACAAGCGCATGGTGGTCACCATAATGATTACTTATTGCTAAAAGCGCGCACAATTAAAGGAGTGGCTAGTCTCGTGGGCACCAACCATTCCGGTAAAACACTAAGTGATATTAGGAACATTCTTTCATTAAAACGTCTGTAAACTTTTAGTATTATGATCTTTACAAAGAAAGGGAAATATCAATGGAAATATGGCAAGACAAGTGGAACAATGTGGAATGTGGAATCCTGAGCCTTCTCAACCTATCTTTATAGGTTCAGAAAGACAGATACAGATAAATGCCTATACTGCGAATATTCTGACATTGTTACTCACACAATGCTGGAGTGTAATAGATGTATAGTGGAGAGAAACAGAATATATAAATAAATAGGTATGAACCCTGTGATTGTAAGAGGGAAATGTTGTAAGATGACGGGAAATACGAAGGGATGGAATAGTGTTTACAATTACATCCTAGCAGTCATTAAAAAGAAAGAAGAAGAGAAACACTAACCGAAACAACGACAGAGATAAGATCTTATTACTATTTTAATGGGAATAAGTCGCAATTGAAGGTTAAAATTAGTTTATTGACGTTTGAATTTTTGATTCATCTTGCATGTTTATACTCCAACAATTAATAGAAAAAAGAATAGCGGTTGGTACCGACGTATATATAGCCTTCATCGACCTAGATGATACAGTTCCAAGACTTAAATTGTGGCAAGCTTTACTACAATTCGACATTAGTCCATACCTTTTAGGAATAATCACAGAAGTATACAGGGGTAACACTACATTACCTAAACATTACCTAAAAATCCGAAATAGACTATCAGAACCAATAAAAGTAACTAAAGGACTAAAACAAGCATGCAGTATGTCACCCTTACTGTTTAATTTATATATTGAGGCAGCCCTCCAAAATTGGAAAAACCACTACCAGGGAATGGGAATCCATATAGGAAATGACGTACTGTTCTCCCTGAACTTTGCGGATGGCCAAGTCGTCCTAGCTCAAGATTCTTATGATCTAGAATTTACGATAAAGCGTCTATACAGAGAATATTTAAAATGAGGGTTAAAAGTCAGAATGAAGAAAACAGAATATTTAGTTATCAATTCAGATGCAAGGTTTGAAGTGTTGATAGACGAGGACGTGGAAATCAAACAAGTGGAAAAATTTAAATAATTAGGTGCACTCATTGCTAAGAACGGTTTGAAAGAAACCGAAATTAAACACCGAATTAATCAGCGACGTAAAATTGTAGGATGTCTGAACTCCTTACGGTGGGATCACAACATTTCCAAAAGAGACAAAAAAAGAATAGGGAAACCATGATTGAATCAGTTCTTTGTTATGGCACTGAAGTATGGACAATTAATGCAGACCTGAAGAGAAGATTGTTGGCAGTTAAAATGGATTATTTAAGAAGAAGTTCAAGCACGTCAAGGCAGGAAAGGAAGACCAACGAATCTATAAGAAATAACATGAATGCTACAGAAACGGTCATTGACAAAATAGAAAAAAGAGGTTCAAAATGGTTTGGACACCTATTGAGAATGCCTGATGAACGTTGGCCCCAAAAACTTCACAAATGGAAGTCCCCTGGATGAAGAAAAAAAAATAGACCTCGACGCTCATGTAATGTAGGAATTAGAAGAGCGATGGAATCGAGAGTTTTGGAGGAGGAGCATGCCTTGGACCGGAAGGATTGGCGGAGGAGAACGGGATTACGACGATAGCCTTCTCCAAAATGCATTGTATTTACAAGTTGGATTAATGTCAAACGTTAATTATTAACCTTCAATTGTGGCTTATTCCCATTAAAATAGTAATTACTTTAAAATGCCACAAGAAAATAGCTTCAGAACAATAGATAAGATCTAGATAAGAGAAGGTAGTGTTCCAAAAATGTCGTCAGCCTTACAGCGGCCACCTCACTTTTGGAGGTACGTGAAACAGTCAACTGCGCACAAGTAAGAGAGAGTGGTTTTAGTTGGTAGGCAGAATAATAGATACCTGAATCTTTGGCACTGCCATCTTTAGTACTTTAAATTAAACTAAAACCCAAATTTTAGGGACTCAAAATGGAGGTAGCATAAAATAATTTCAAAATCCCCCCCTCAGCCAAATTCTGGGTGCGCCACTGGTGGTTAGTACAGTGATACCAACCGCTAAAGGGTTAAATCAAGTTGCTTAAATCGTAATATTTTAAAGTGCAGAACGGTTAGTTTTTGTACAATTATTTAAGGACCATCCTGTATATATTGGGTTTCTATTAAAAACATACAGTCTGTCCCAAACCCTTCTTTCAGTGCGTCACTAATTTTGACGTCATATAGGATTTTAAGAATGTCGAGAATTATTGCATGACATTTTAGTTCAATCTGACAGTTGAAGGATCGTAATCGGCTAAATGTGAAAAGGTTATTTTTTGAAAATGTGGAGTTAAAACTTTAAGAATTCAATTTTTTTTTAATTTACATATTAGAGGTCCTGTATAAAAAATTTTATTGTGCATTATATTGGAACGGCAGTTTGTCATAATTCCTATTCTATGCATTCCAAGGAAAGTGCTTATGTAAGAGTTATTTATGTATTTATTATTATTTATTACAAACACTATGGCTAAAATGTATAGTATTTAAACTACTAATATGAATATATTTTAGAATAATTTAAAACTTACTTCACGAACGGCAGAAACTGGTAATAAAGTTGTCCCAGCCTCTTTTTCTAATTGAAAATAATTTAATAATTTTAATATTAGTCTTTGTTATTTCTCGGTATATCTCGGCATATTTTTATGACAATAAATACAAAACTAAATTTTCACTGTATAATGTCTGAAAATACTATATACTATCCTGGAATGACAATTATCATTTTATCAGTTGACATTGTCAAAGTACTGTCACTATCGAGACCATCTGCGTCAAATTATATTTATGCGCATCATTGATTGGATATCTATTTAGTGTATTCTAAACTACAACCAATTATAAATATATCCGTAAGTAGAATTCGCTTTAATATGCAAATACCCGTGAACGATATATAATTTTCTAAGTTCTATGTATATTAATCACAGACTCACGTTTTTTTCTGTCACTTCTAGCTTAATGCGTTAGAGAGAATTCGATAAACTGTGACGCACTGAAAGAAGGGTTTGGGATGAACTATATTCGAACTCGCTAGTGATGATAACACAAGTTTTTTGTAGTTTATTTATTTAATTTGTTTTGACTTTGAAATTAACAAATATTACAAACTAAATTGTTTTTAAAACGTATCCAAATAAATGACGTACTAAAGCTTTTATAATGTGATTTATGACATAACTGTCGAGAATATAATGTTAATGTAATTATGCTGTTATAATGTACTCCATTTATCGCGCTATTGTAGGGGCTAATTAATTCGTCCAGTGTTTATAACCGAAAGCGTTGTTTATGTAAACTATTATCCATTGCTTAATAATATTATAGCTAATTATATTTATTATAGTAATTATATTTGTCTTTTTTTGAGTAAGTTCTGAAAGCAATATAACCAATTTATAATAGAAGTAACTTTATACTAAAATAACGGATATATAGAAACCGCGTGGAATGTTTGAAGTTATAATTTTAATATTTAAGTATTATCACGAGAAAGTTTATTGAAAGTAAAGAAAATGTATTTAGTAGCGATTATGTCCACTTATAGCAGTAATAACAGCTTTCAAACGATAAGGCCTGCTTTGCTTTATATCAGATTTTTTAGATCACAGTCTGTGGAAGAATGTATTCCTGCACCAGTATGCGGCCATTTTATCTAAAA
Organism: Diabrotica undecimpunctata; assembly: GCF_040954645.1. Lineage (NCBI taxonomy): Eukaryota > Metazoa > Arthropoda > Insecta > Coleoptera > Chrysomelidae > Diabrotica > Diabrotica undecimpunctata. Next base: position 76,735 of record NW_027311948.1, on the reverse strand, counting down.
TTTATAGGGATCGACACATACCTTCATAATTCTCGCACAGACCTTTATAATCTCATCCCAAATATGTTCAATTTAATTTAAATCTGAACTTTTAGCTATCTGTAAAATATTATCAATACAGTCTGGTGAAACAACGGCTTAAAGAGGATGAGGTCGGAAGTCCGAAGCCTATTTAACAAAGTAAAAAGTAACCAAGACTGGGATGCTTACACTTATAAGCTAACGCTATACAATAAAGAAATTCGGAAAGCTAAAAGGAATTCATGGAGAGAGTTTTGCGAGGAGATTACAGATATCCCGGCATGTTCTCGAATCTATAAAGTCCTGACAAAGGATGGTGCTACAACTAAAGAAGTAGATTTCCTAAAGAAAGCTAATGGCAAATTTATGGACAACAAAAAGGAGAGTCTTATAAAACTGATAAACATGCACTTTCCGGGCTCAACAATTCTGGAATGGTGCAGATAGGCAAACCAACATAGACCAAAGGCTGACTAGGCCAAAGTCTACAGATTGGGAAATAGTCACAGCAATCACAAGACCAAACAGAGTTAGATGGACTATAAACAAGTTTCGGCCATATGTCTTCAGGGACAGATAGCATATATCCAATACCGTTGCATATAGGATTAGAGGTAATGTTACCACACCTGTGAAAGCTCCTCAAAGCCAGTTTAGCATAGGTGGTCGTACCGGAAATATGGCAAAAGGTTAAAGTCATATACTTGCTTTAGGTAGATAAAGTATCAGACCTAACACCAAAGTCATATAGACCGAAAAGCCTATCTTCTTTTCTATTAAAAACGCTGTAAAGGCTTCTTAATAGGTACATCAGAGACGAAGTGCTAAAAGATAATCCTCTAAGAAATCGGCAATAGGCATACCAACCTGGTAAATCTACGGACTCTGCGTTGGATGATCTAAATGTCAAAGTCAATGGTCGCTTTTTCAGATATAAAAGGGGCATTTAATAATGTTTCTACCAGCTCTTCGATAGGTGCTATGAGTGGACCAGGCGCACCTGCGGTAAGATGCAGATGGATAAGGGCATCCCTGGAGAAAAGGACAGTAATATACACTCTGGGTAAAGCAACCATCAAAGCAAAACTAGGTGGAGGCTATCCACAAGGAGGAGTTCTGTCCCCTCTACTTTGGACAACCTTTGTAGATGATCTCCTCAGAAATATGCCCACAGACCTCTGTGTCGTTTGTCTGTACTCTGTCTCGTTTTAACTGACAAGAACCACGTGTTAAAAACCGAGCAGGGAGACATGTAGCTCCTCAAGTATTAAATTTTATTCAATGTCATCGACCTAGAGTCACCATACAATTTAATTTTGGAAAGATGTAAACCCATATATGGATGTCATAGCCACAAATTCATTGTTAGCTTCAACTACATAAGGCACTGAAGATGATCTGATTAGATCGAAAACGTTATGCTGCTACTGTATAAATTTTGACGACACTTTGTAAAAGTTTTAACTATATATTTTTATATACCTTAATACAATGGTGAAGTGTTTTAACTTCTGTATGTTTTTTTAAACGATGGTATACAGCCAACAACTGGGATTTTCCCATTAATTTTTATTTTAAAAAAATAAAAATAAATTACCAGAAGTTATAAACTTTTAATTTTGCTCTACTGAAAACTTGTTCTATTTTTTGACATATCAAGGTTTGGCAAATAGCCACAGGTTTGTTTTACAACATAAATAAATACTAAGCTCCGAAAAAACTTATCAAATATTCTAGATAGTAGAATATAAAAAAAATATATTACTGTATTACTAGAGGACGAAATTATGCAAACCTAATAAACTTTTTTAAGTTCCACTTCGTTAGCAGGAGGCCATTTATTATGACAAATCGATAGGTTCAAGTACGTTTCGAGTGATCGTGCAAGAGTCAGTCCGTTGGTTAGACGGTGGCAACAATTTTATCGAAAAAGAATAATGTGGAGAAACACTAAAATTGCATGAGGTATTTCTGTTCTGGTTAATGATAATGATATAGGCGCAGGAAAGGGTTTGTTTAGGGAGCAGCACTTAACAACGCAATAAAGTAATAATTTTATGCTTATTTTACAGGTTTAATAAGATTTGATCCGCTCGTTCTTTGCAAATATCCCTCTTCTTTGCTTTTATCTATGTCTAGTGCCTATTTTTCTTTAATATTGCCTCCATTTTATTATTTAATTTTTTTCTAGGTCGACTTATTCTTCTTCTTTCAACTGGTTATCTATTTTGAACCCATCCTTCTTGCATTTATGCGTAGACGTCTACCGTACATTGTCTTAGATAGGGATGTTACATAATCAGGATTAGGTTGGCAGCCTTAAGCTGATAGTGTCAATACCAAATTCTGTATTGCTCCTTAGTTTTATAAAAGTTTACTTCCAATTTGAAAAATTAAATACTAGATTTAGTGCTGTCTGGTGAAGTTGAATGTCGTGATTATTTTGAATCGCTTGGATTATGTTTTCAAGCCTAACCAAAAGAGACGAAAAAGTGAAAGTTCACCACAATTAAATAATATGGAAATGGATAGTATTAGTATAAATAAGGAGGAACTAAAAACAATTATTGAAGAACTTCTACATAAATCATTAAACCCGGTTAACAAAAAATTGGAAAATGTATCCACTAAGGATGATGTAAACAGGCTGAGTCAGGACATCCAGTCATTGAGAGTAGAGAACCAACAATTAACACTAAAAGTTCAGATGTTAGAGGCTAAAGTATCTGGGATATCTGACCAGTTAGAAGAGTTGAAAAGGAGGGACACAGTTAGGGGAAGAATGCTAGAGGATCAAGAAGGAAGACAAAGGAGGAATAACCTTATTTTTAGAGGTGTTCGTCATTCTGGTAGAGAGCCTTGTGCTTTATTAATTTCAGATTTTTGTAAAAACTTTTTAGGTATTGAAGATCAAGTTATGATTAATCGAGCACACCTACTTGGACCACCAAAGCCAAATGGACCCATAATAGCTCATGTGCCGTGGGATACTGATATTTCTAAGATTCTGGGACAGACTAAAAAATTAAGAGGTACTGAAATTTACATTGACAGAAACTATACCAAAGAAGTCAGGGAGAAAAGATCGAGACTGAGAGCAATTATGAAGAAAATAAAAGAAAAGAATAATGAGCTGAAAATGAAACTGGTCTTTGATTCGTTATTGGTGGAATCAGTTAAGTACAGTTGGGACTTGAGGGATGGATTAAAGTGTGGAAAGGATAATGGTATGAATCGTTTGAAGATGGACTGGAACGTCGATTTAAACTTCTTGTTTAATTCTCCAAGTATTAATAGTGATCAAGCAGAAGTGATGGATCATTCAGAGAATATAAATCAAGAAAACTCCAATATCCAGTCGGGGGAATCAGGAAGAGGGTTGGTGAACCAGATCTGATAGAGAGTGAAGATGATGATGTCGTGAATTTGGAACATGGAATGGCTATTGGTAATATGGCTATTGGTAATGAGAGTTGGAACACAATAAAAATACTTATGTATAACATAGCAGGTTTGAAATCAAAACTTAATCAAATAGGATTTGTAAAATATGTAAGTAACTTTGAAATATTTATATTATGTGAAACACATGTAGAAACTGTATTTACTGATAAGGTTTTTAATAATAGATATAAGTTATATACACAGGCAGCTGTGAGATTTTCCAATTTTGGTAGAGCGAGTGGAGGGTGGTTGTGTGGTGTTAATCATAAGATACAACATAAGTTGAGGAAAGTGGATGATCAAATGATTATAGATATAAAAGTAGGTGATGAAAAAGTAAGCATTATTCCAGTGTATCTGAGGCCAGGAGAGTACTGGGCGGAGTGTTTTGAAAATGTTGAAAGGGTTTTAGTAGAAAATTTAGATCAGAATGTTGAAAATAGTTTAGTTGTAGGTGATTTTAATGCAAGGTTGGGGGAGGAAGGGATTTTAGGTGATGAGCTTGATGAAGATGGGGTATACAGAAGGACAAGCCTGAGTGAAAGGAGAGTTTCTAAAGATAAGTTGATTAATCATCATGGGAAAAAGATAATTGGACTATGTGACGACTTTAATTTGGTTATTTTGAATGGTAGAACAAAAGGCGATATAGAGGAGGAGTACACATTCTTAGGGCCGTTAGGCAGTTCTGTCATAGATTTTGCATGTGTATCAAGACCGATGTTAAATTTAGTAGATAATTTTTTTATAATTTGTGAATATTATTCTAACCATATGCCTCTAATAGTGGAGCTGACCTTCGATAATGACGGTCAGGGATCAACGAGTAAAGTTTTGCCACTGCTTCCTAAAATTACTTGGACCCAAACTGATTCGGAAAAATATAAAGAAAGAATGTCTTGTGAAATTAATAGGGTGAATGAGTGGACTGATCAACCGGAGACAACTTTAGAGTTACTACAGCAATGTATAAAAAAGTCAGCACACAAGGGAGAATGTAAGCTTTTTAAGGCAAAGGAGGAGTGTAAACAAAGCCAGCAATGGTTTGATGGTGAGTGCGCAAGAAAGAGGAAGCAAGTAATGTCATATCTCAGAGTATCTAGAAAAATTAGCTCAACTTATGCAACAAACATATACAGGAATGTTAAACAGGAATACAAACACCTTTGTGACTTTAAAAAGAAAGAATTTTATAAGAATGCTGCATTGGGTTTAAGAAATACTAAAAATTCAAAAGAATTTTGGAAGGCTGTTGGACTGTATAAGTTTGGAAGTTCGGCCATTGGGGAAGGTGTTAACTTAAATAGTTTACTGCAACATTTTGCAAGACATTTGAATACGGAGATAACAGCAGATCCTGTGTTGTATGCAGAACCGTTTATCCTCAATGAACATTTAGACCGGCCGTTTAGTATGGAAGAACTTCAAATAGCATTGGATTCTTTAAAACCAAATAAAGCACCAGGAGTGGATAGAATTGCTGCTGAGTTCTACAAGTTTCTTCCAGAAAACGGAAAAGTGCTTGTACTTGGGCTTGCTAATAATTTTTTTGGCAAACCAAACTTTCCTCGGGGATTTTATGATGCAATAATTTTTCCTCTTTATAAGAAAGGAAATATGGAAAGTGCAGAAAGTTATCGAGGTATTAGCTTCTTAAATGCAGTAACCAAACTCATTGCGGCATTGACTTTAACCAGACTTACCTCGTGGGTACAAAATAATAACATTTTAAATGAGTTTCAGGCAGGATATAGAACTGGCTATTCAACTATAGACAACATTTTTAATCTTACGAATATAGTAAACATCCAACATGCACGGGGAGTAAAAAATGTTTATACATTTTTTGTGGACTTTAGTGCTGCCTTTGATACAGTTGATCGATGGGCCCTTTTTTACAAGTTGAGTCGCTTAGGATTATCTACTAAAGTGCTGAATTTGTTAAAAAGTATGTTCGCAAGTACAAAATCGGCAGTCTGGTCAAGGGAAGGTCTATCTGAATGGTTTAACTGTAATGTAGGAGTGAGACAGGGATGTCTTTTAAGTCCATTACTGTTTGCGCTTTTTGTGAATGACCTGCATGACGCATTGGGAGGCGGTTTGGAGATAAATGGTTTAATTATAAGACTTTTATTATATGCAGATGATTTGGTTTTGATGGCAATCAATCCGAAGGTGCTACAGCGGATGATTAATGAACTGGAAAAATACTGTAGGATGTGGAATCGAAAAATCAATTTAGATAAATCCAAAATTCTTGTATTCAGAAGAGGAGGTGGTGTGATCAGGGAATCTTGGAAGCTGAATGATCGAGTATTAGAGGTAGTGAATAACTATAATTATTTGGGAATGATACTAACACCCAAGTTGTCGTTTAAAGCTCATCTAAAAAAGCGTCAGAGTTTGGCAAAAGTAGCGATTCACACGGCTTGGAGTAGGTTAGTGTCTAAGGCTGATATACCCTTTTTGGCTAAAGTAACAGTGTATGAGTCGGTGATAAGATCAATTTTGACTTATGGGGCTCAGGTATGGTACGATGAGGTGGAAATAATCAGAAGATTTTATATAAAAAAAATGTTCTCTTGACCAAGGTATTGTCCTAACTTTATGTTAGATTTGGAGACAGGTATTGCTAGAGTCAGCCTATATACAATAAATTTACATAAAAAATATGTTAAAAAAATACTAGGGTATTCGAGTGATAGGTTGCCAAAATTTCTTTTGAAAGAAATGATAAGAGCAAGGTGTGACTGGTGGAAAGATTGGATGAGCATGGGAGACAAATTTGGAATTGAGGTAAGGTGTGAATGGGAATGGAGAGAAAGCTGGCCTAGTATGATTAAGAATATGATAGAAAAAAAGAAGGAGGAGATACAGCGTCAGGCTGAGAATAGGGCAATCGAATCAAATTTTTGTGGACACTACAAAGAACTGCGAGAAGAAGGAGTAAACATGCATTATCTACTGGAAATGGAAAATTTTGGGGACATTCGATGGCTCTTCAAATTAAGATGTGGAGTTCTATATTTGAACGATCGACCTGGCAGAAATGATGAAAGAAGGTTTTGTTCAATGTGTAATACGAAGGAAAGGGAAGATGTGATACATTTTTTGGGAAAATGTTCGGTGTTGAGACATATTAGGTTAAAGTGGTTGGGTAGACATGAACTTAGTAGAGTGGAAGTAGTTACAATGATGAGACAGGGAAAGGCTGAGTTAGCAGGTTATTGTAGGGAAGCATGGGCGTATAGGTATGAGTTAGTGAGCCTATTTAATTATTAAATCTATTAGCATGGTGTTATTTCAATAGTATTAAAATATTAAAATTAGTATTAATAATTTGTTTGCGAATAGCTATTATCTTTTTATCTGTCTTGTCTATCTTGACTATCTTGTTATTATTATTATTATATCAACAGCTTTCACCCCCTCTAAGGGACACATTCAATAATTTTAAATGCAATATATACCTTAATGTTATACTTTGTTATTACTGTTTAGTCTAGGGCGAAGTGCTACTTAGTAGGATATACACATTTAGTTTATTACTTACATTTATATGAATATTTAAGTACTTAATTTATTTTTTATTAATTTTAATGAACTTGTTAGATGTAATGAGCCTTTGTAATTTTTTGTATATTAATTAGGGAATAATATTAGTTTGCCAACCCTCCTGATGGCATGTGCCAAGGAGAACAAATGTCACTAATAGAGAAAATTGTATTTTTTTTAATGGGAAATAAAAAGACATTATTGATTGATTGATAATCAGGATTATATTATTCTATTTTTGCAACATTACGAAGTATTTCATAACTATAGATTCCTGTCCATTGGCTATTAACGTATGGTCCTAAAGTTTTGGGAAAAATTTCACCTGGTCTGATTAAGAAGGAAAATGCATTTAACAAAGAAGGCCATGGAATTGAAATCAGTTATTGACATTTAATAAACAAAGCAGAATATTTTGGTAAAATGTCTTATAAAATTGATATTCGTCAAGGTGTTTATAATATGGTTGGGCGAATGTCGAAACGAGATATTGTTAATATTTATCGAGATCAAACACAAACAAATCGACAATTTATCGCAAAATCAGAGAATGTGAATGAGGGATACCATGTGTTAACTTGCGTAAAAGTGGCCGACCGCGGATTTTGAACCAGTCTTGAGGCAAGACTGATTGAAGCGGCTAAGAACAAAACTGGGGTCTCACAGCGAAAACTGGCCAGAAGATTTCATGTTGGAAAGACTACAGTATACAGGACCCTATCGAGTAACAATATTATCTACAGGAAAAGAAGAAAAGCTCCAGAATACACAGAGGATCAATTAGAGAGAATTCCGAGATGTTGACGCGCGTTAAGGCGAGTGCATTTCGTCAACAAGTTGATCGTGATGGACGATGAAAAATATTTTACTTTGTCCAACTCTGAGATGAAGAGTAACGATGGGTTTTACACGAACGATTACGAAAATGTACCTGATGAAATTATCCTTCTTCACATTTTCTGATTGTGCGATAAATTGTCGATTTGCTTATGTTTTGATCTTGATAAATATTAACAATATCTCGTTTCGACATTCGCCCAACCATATTTTAAACACCTCCACGAATATTAATTTTATAAGACATTTTGCAGAGCACAAACCAAAATATTCTACTATGTTTATTAAATGTCAATAACTGATGACATTTCAATTCCATGGCCTTCTTTGTTAAATGAATTTTGCTTCTCAATCAGACCAGGTGAATTTTTTCCCACAACTTTAGGACCATACGTTACGTAGCCATGACATCCTTTTACGACCTAGATCACTCTTACCCTCTATCTTTTCTTCTAGCACTAATTGCTGAAAAGTATCTATATCATTTTCTTCGTAATATATGCCCCAAACATGCAGTCTTTATACTTTTTACATAATCAAACAGTTCTTCATACTACTCATTTTTAATACGTCCTCATTTTTGACTTCAGTCAAAGTCGTTTCATCATATTATAAGCATTCGAAGCGAACTGGAACATCAAGACGAAGCAGAACGAATCTGACTTGACAATGGCAAGTGTGACCTTGCCGAAACGTCGTCAAAACAATGGTTTTTCTAAAAACCAAAAATATTTAATGCGGAGTCAAACCCGGAAAACAACTGAAACCACATATAGCTCCCGCGGAAATTTCAAATTCAATATATATATATATATATATATATATATATATATATATATATATATATATATATATATATATATAAACTGTAAAATCCAATTAACTTCATTTTATATTGTCTTGTTTAACTAAACTTTTTTCGACTGTTTTGAACATTTGTCCCATCAAGTTGTAAAATCTACCACTAATTGCCCTGTCGGAACGGTTTCCAAACTAAAGTTCGTTTTTTCCATCGCAGACAGATAATTACAAGATAGTATTTGAACGAAGACATCAAAGAGATAAGTTTAAATAAGAAACTTGAAATCAAGTTTAAAAGTTTTAATTACAAAAATGTGCTTTCCTGGTGCCTTAATATTTAGATAATTTACCGATAATCCCACAAAGCCTTTTCCCATCCGCAAATACTAGCAGCAGGCTACTCACCTGTCGATTCAAGGAGGCATGGGTAGACGATATTTTTAATTTCTAGGGGGTTATTAAATAAAATAATATAAATAATGTTTATTAATAAGCGAAATTCTGAATTTGGTTCCGAAAATTAGTTTATGGATTTTATTATCAGACGTCGCTATTTGCGTCTATACGAAGCCATGTTAGAGCTGCTTCCTAAGACAGAAAAGATTTATTTTCACGTTCAGAGCGATTGCGAAAGCCGTTCTGATGAGGCCTATTAGGCCGAAATACGCATAAGCGGATGCGCAGGCGCCCTGTACGTAAAATCAAATCTTAACTGCCTTTTTTTCTTGTTTATTATTTTAGTAAATAAATTCAGGGGTAATAACCTTTCATTGTAATCTAAAGGTTATTAAACTTGCATTGGAAGCTAGTTTTAACTGCTCTTAATATGTAAGTACTTTCTGGATGCTTAGTAATTTAATAGTCAAAATTGTATGTGTTGTGTTAACTATTTTAACGTAGAAATCCTCACTTCTAGGTTTCACTGATGATGGTCTGGCTGGACCAAAAACGTTTTGAAGATATAGGTAATCCTTTTGGATAATTAAAAAATATAATAATAATAAAATATACCATTACACATTGGAAATCTTTACATATTTGTTAATTTCTTTAAAGGTATGGAATACAGCCAACCACTGGGATTTTGAAGTAAATAGGTTGCTAACATCAAAAGAAAGCATAGTGATATCAGGATTTAGACTAATAAGTTGGAGTTTATCAGCCAATTGCTAACAGTTTGAAACCGAAAATTGTGAATGCAGTGAAATTATTTAAATCTTTTATAGTTTGGAGTATGAATCTAGATAAAACAGATACATGAGTATTAATGAAGCTGACAACGTGGCGAATCGTAATGACAACTTTGTGTATCCTAGACAACCCATATAGCCTGGGGATAATCGGATTACTGGGAATTTTTTTGTAAAGTATACCATGACCATAAAAAAGATCAGAAAATTTTTAGATGTTATCTTTGAGTTTAAATATAAATCTTTTAGAAATGTGAACTGATAGATGAATAAAATGGTTGTCTTCTAAGAAAGAAGTAACTTTGTCGTTGTACAAGTCCCTATCTAGAATGATCAAACCTTTATTTGCTTTAGTAAAGATTAAATTAGGTATGATGAATAACAAATTTTTTGTTTGATGGATATAATTTATGAGAAATGGATTTAAGTTGTGGTTATGAGAATATAACGAATTAGTGTTAGCAGATAAAGCGAAAGCAATTTTAGTTTTGACTTTATTGATAAAACGATAGCAAGAATTTCTAATCGACGTTCTTTGTGAGAGGGACAATGATAAATTTTGCATGACTATGTCTGCCTCTTTGATAATAACGTTACGGAGGAAGTGAAGAGGCGAATATTTATTGCAAATAAATGTTACCATGGCTTAATTAGGCAACTAAGATCAGATAACGTCGCAAGAAAAACAAAATGCCAAATATATAAAACCCTAATAAGACCGGTACTCACACACGGCTCAGAAACCTGGACACTCACTAAAAGAGAGGAAACGTTGTTAGCCACCTTCGAAAGAAAAATCTTGCGACCCATATATAAGGGCACAAAAGAAAACGGAATATGGCGAAGAAGATACAACTCTGAACTATACAAAATATTCCAGGATCCGCATATTATAACATTCATTAACATAGGACGGCTGCGTTGGATAGGACATGTAGAAAGAATGGAAGAAGGCGAAATACCAAACAAAATATTCAAACAGATGCCAGTAGGAAAAATAACAAGAGGAAGACCGAAGCTGAGATACTTAGAACAAATAGAAAATGACATAACAACCTTAAAAATAAAAAACTGGAGAAAAAAAGCACGAAACAGATCAGAATGGAGAAGAATCCTGGAACAAGCCAAGACCCAAAAAGGGTTGTCGAGCCAGTGATGATGATGATGTCTGCCTCAATGGAGAGACTCTCTAGATATTTTAAGGATAAATCTTTAGTAACGAAGTGGTTCAGACCATAGTTCGACAGTTGGATTTCTTCTTCGGAGAAAACGGTGTTGGAACGGTTTTTAATTCTGGGATGAAACTAGAGGCAAGAGAATTTTCTGTTTCTCTGATGAGTTCTGATGAGTTTTCTCTGATGAGTTTAATAAGTTCATTATTAATTCTATTAAATTTATTGGAATAAGAATATTTAAAAACCATTGCTCCGTGCGTAGATGATAAACAAGCTATGCTCGCTTTCTGTTTTTTTTACATCCATTATTATAAAATACAATGATAATCAAAATAAAGTAATTAAACATAAATACAATATAGTAATGAAAATGTAAAGAATGAATACTTTTTATATTGTATTTAACAAATTTTGAAAATCACTAAAATCATTAAACGAAACATTTAAAGAAAAACATTAAAATTGTTTAAATTTTAAAGAACTTTAATGTGTGGTGTTATTATGAAAAATATATACAATTCAGTAATAAGCAGTAATAAGCAAATTTTATACCCACATATAGTAATAACGCTCTATAAGAAGTATTCACTTCTGTCTTTGAGAAATTTTGGAGGTCATAAACTCATTCTTCTCATATATCTAAGACATCAAAAAATTAAGACTCTTTCCCGTTATTGATCTTTAGGTGACATGGTATGCTGGAGAATATTTCCCAAAAATTTTCTTACGGAGAGAGCATTACAAATTATAATATGGTCTTCTAAAGATTTTCACTAAGACTCGATTGATATACTTTAGATTCCTTAGAAATGAAACCAGTAGTAAAAAGGGTAGTATGCACTTTCCACAACGTCCTTTTTGTCCTTTCTTAACATATTAAGATAGGACGTCTGAGGTGGATAGGGCATGTAATGCGAATGGAACAAAACGACCCAGATAGAATACTGCACCTTGATAGACCCTTGATAGACTCAAAATCCTTGTTCTTGGCAATATTTTCTTTATACACTTGAGTGCAAAACAATCGACTCAAAAGCGAGATTTGAGATTACACCCCCTGTTTCGATGTAAGAAGTATAAAAATAAAAATATGTAATATGCAAGCAATACCTTTATTATTGAACTTACAAAAACTGCTATTGCATTATTTGAAGGAAACATTATTAAAGCAATATGCAGGAAAGATGGTTTAAACAGAGAAATCATCAATTACAAAAAAGAAATCTTTTATTTTTCAGTATTTGATATTACCACCCTACTCCTAATTATACTTTCCAATCGATTTTTCATGAATCAGATGACTTTTCTAATAAATTCTTGAGGCATAGCTAGGCAAACATGCTCTATTAGATTTAAGTCCGGTCTCAACGCTGGCCAATTTATTGTAGATATACCGGTCTCAGTCAGATAGATGGTGGTGACTCGTGCGGTATGCCATCGTGCATTATCGTGCATTAAATTAAATTCTTCACCAATAAATCCCGCATATTGAAACACAAGTTTCTCCAAAATGTTTCAGATGTAACGATCCGCCGTTAAACCTCATTCACATCCTTTACCAAGCACGAAAACTAACTCGATTTTCCCATCCAAGGAAATCCCTGCCCAAAACTTACAAGAACTGCCTCCATAATTTTTTGTATACAATATTGAATAAAATGAAAGACAGTTAAGATTTAATTTTATGTATAGTGCGTTTGTATATCTGCTTATACGTATTTAATCCTAAAAGGAATCTTCGGAGCGGCTATTTACAAACGCTCTGAACGTGAAAACAATATTTCCTGTCGTAGTAGAAGCAACACTAAAATGGCTTCGATATAGACGCAATAGCGACATCTGATAATAAATCCGGAAACTAATTGTTGAAACCAAATTCAGATTTCTGCTTTAATCTGTGCCTTCTAAGAATTGCAAGGCAAAACAGACGTTGATAAAGATGTAATTAGAGACATGGTTTATCAAAGTCTGTTTTGCCTTACAATTATTAGAAGGCACAGTGTTCAATTTTTTCACATGCGAAAAATCATGTTATTTTTTCGCTGTATTACTAGCTACCATTCTACCACAATTTTACAATTATTTCCCGTTCTCCAAACCTTCCTACTCACATTTTAACCCCACTCCATTAGAAATACAGACAGTTGTAAGATAGTAAACAAGAAAGACTCTCTCTTCCCTGTTGTCTATCGATGATAACGGACACTCTCTCTCCCCTGTTGACTATCGTTTGGTGACAAGGGTCTCTCTTAATTGCTGACTGTTGCTAGGGACAGTCCTGCGCTCTTTTCGTCTGCAGAGTCTCGCTAGGCAGACGTATAATCTCTTTAACCTGTTACCCATCGCTTGGTACAGACTTACCATGCTTTTTCTCCACTCCAATTATCTCTCTCTCTTATAGTTACGCTAAAAATACCGCAAATACTATTTTAAATCGTGTACAGACGCAAATGTGCTATATCTCGTGATTTCAGTGTTAATACCGCGAAACACGTGTTCAGAAACCGGTAACCGGACAGTTTCCCCGTATGAAGAACAACCGCGACTGAAAGCCTCTAAATACCGCGAGTGTGTGTGTGTGTGTGCAGGAGAAGGATTGGTAAGACTTTGTATAAACTTAATTTGCTATAATCTGTATAAACCTTTTACCACATATTGTACTTTATTTGAACCAGCCCTATGTAATGCAGTCCTCATTAACTGAAATTATATTCATAATTTCACATATGTACACCCTTTTTGTACACACAGATTAAAGCAGAAATCTGAATTTGGTTTCGACAATCAGTTTCTGAATATTGAACAAATTGCTCTTCTGGCCTTCTATAGACTCGTCGCCTCTTATGGTTGCCGTGTAGGCAGATCCTACTTTCGTTGGAGAATAATACCTGACTCCATTGATTGATAGTTGTCCCAATCCAGATGTTCGTGAGCAAATTCTAATCGCCTTTGTTTCTGGGCTGCAGTTATCTTGGAACCAGTAGCTGCCTTTTTTGTGTCAGGTTGGCTGCCTTTAGTCTCCTTCCGACTATCCAAATGCTGTTAACCACACCTCGGACCTCTTTAAGCTCTTCTTTTAGATCAGTACCAGTCAAATATCGATTTCCTAGTGAAACCGATCATCTCCCTTCCTTGTCGGCGGACATAATCATCAGTATCTTGGTACCTACTATACACTCGGGACTTAGCTAATTGGATTAAATTTAGTCGATTTGCTACGGCTCTCTAGTTGTTTTCACTATATGGATATTCAGATTTTTTAAAGAATTAGCCACTTTTTTCTGTTTATATTCTGAATCCTTTTTCGAGGATGCCTTAAAAGATATACGATATAAAAGTAAATAAAGCAAATAACGTAAATCAAAACTGATATAAAAAATAAGAAAGACGGTTGAGATTGAATTTTAACACAGGGTCAGTGCCATCCGCTTATACACATTTCGACCTTCTTAGGTCTCTTCAGAGCGACATATGCAGAAGCTCTGGATTAAATATGAATCTCTTCCGTTATAAAGGTATAATTATAAAAATAATAGGACGTCAAAACGCCATCTACTAACAAAATTAATAGAAATGAAAAGATTTCTTACGAAAGGATTTCTTCAAACTCACGAAGGATATTTGCCGTGGTGGACGACAGGTCTTGAAATGCAAATTTTCGATTCCGCTTGTCGGCAAATTCATCAATATGTCTGCTTTTTATATTGTTAAAAGTGCAGTAGACCAATATTTTTGAATTTTAGTTTCGTCAAGTAAGAAATTTTTAGATTTGTATTACTTTTTTTAATATAATAGTGTTAAAGTAAATACACTCGCCATCATAAAATCCGGGTCACCTTGAAAATCACCGATATTTCATTTTTAACGAGCTTTATCGTAAATACTAATAACACAAATACAAACTAATGCATGTTTCTGGGAATTGTTGTCGGCTTAGCGGTTTCCTTTGCAACAAAGAGTTTCAATAGTGCCGATTTCGCGGGAAAGCGCACACTTCCCAAAATGAACGGTACCTGTAACTGCCGCTTGTTTTAAATGTCTCATTTGTGCTTCGACTTCCTGTTCAAACGCAACGAACAAACGTTTATTAATGCCACCATTAGTGTTTATTAGTGCCATTATTAGTGTTTATTATTGTTTATTTTTGCCAGAAATACTCTTGACTGTCATTGAAACGGCACAAATTGTTGCCCTTGTGAAAGACGGTCACACTCAACGGCAAGTCGCAAGAACTGTTGGCGTAAGCTCTTCTACGGTTCAACGAGTGCTTCAATGCTTTCAGGAGAAGGGTTTTGCAATCCAGACGACCTGGCTCTGGACGAAGAAGACTGACCACGGTACGAGATGACCGTTTTATTATAATCCACAAGGAATCTACGTTCCTGTATTTGGCTGTATACCATATATTAAAAAATTAACTAAAATCCTTTGTAAAAGGTATATATTTAAAAACCCAAACGGGCTGTGTTAGACAAAACGTTTTCGGAATTTATCATTCCATCATCGGTGTCTAGGAGTACATGAATGTAGCCACTAAATATATGGGTAAAAACCCGTTAACAAATAATTAGTTACATTTGTTTGACATTATATCTTATAAATAATTAGGATGTTAAAGTTACCGTTGGATTAGGTAACATGGCGACATATGACTCCACGTTGAAGTTGCAAGTCCCGAGACGGTGTGTCTACGAGGACTTTATATTAGTTGCTTCCATAAAGTCCTCGTAGACACACCGTCTCAAGACTTGCAACTTCAACGTGGAGTCATATGTCGCCATGTTACCTAATCCAACGGTAATTTTAACTTCCTAATTATTTATAAGATATAATGTCAAACAAATGTAACTAATTATTTGTTAACGGGTTTTTACCCATATATTTAGTGGCTACATTCATGTACTCCTAGACACCGATGATGGAATGATGAATTCCGAAAACGTTTTGTCTAACACAGCCCGTTTGGGTTTTTAAATATATACCTTTTACAAAGGATTTTAATTAACGTTTTATTATGTTTCAGGCTTTACGAAACCGGACCTCAACTGCAATTATGCATCGAAATCGTCTACAGGAAGTACGAAATCGCAATGTTAGCGTTGCAACAGTCAGGAGAAGATTTAGTTCTTTTGGACTATCTTCTCGGGTAATGGCTACAGGACCGCCACTTCGCCTGGCGCATCGAGTTGCACGACTAACTTTTGCTCGACAATATGCGCATTTGAGAATTAACGATTGGAGCAAAGAGTTATTCTCAGATGAATCCCGTTTCTGCCTAACTGGATCCGATGGACGTGTAAAAGTTTGGAGGAGAACCGACGAATGATTTTCACAAGCTGGCATTGCTCCAAGAATGCTATTTGGTGGAGGCTCGGTCATGGCTTGGTGAGGTGTATCTTTCGACTTCCGCACAGAATTACCCTTCATCAAAAATGGGTCCTTAACTGCATGAAGGGACATTACGGAGATTCTGGAAGAACATGTTATGCATACCATGGCAATGCTTGGAGAAAACGTCGTTTTTATGCAGAACAACGCGAGAACGCACGCTGCCACGATCAGTATGCAATACTTGGACGAGGTTGGAATTACGAGGTTACCCTGGCCAGCTAGGTCTCCGGACCTGAATCCCATCGAACATATCTAGGACGATTTGAAAAAGCGTATTCAACTCCTAACATCTCCTCCGAACAACGGACAGGAGCTTAAGGATCTGTTAGTGAGAGAGTGGAATAACATACCACAACATGTAATCCGGAGAAAAATTGAGAGTATGCCCCGTCGTCTGCAAGAGGTCATTAGAGCAAGTGGAGCAATGATATTAGTCATTGAAATTTCACTGACATTTTACCCCGTTCTGTATTTTCAATTTTTTTCGTATGCCTATTTTAGCAACAATTTGGTTTGTTTTCTGCTTTTTCAATAAAAACAATAAAAAACCGATTTTTTTTTCTTTCAAAACAAACATTGATGACAGATAAAACATACGTTAGCCTAAAAAAAGGTTGTTACTGCAACAGAGGCAAAAATATTCCAAAAACTTGAAATTTTCAAGGTGACCCGGATTTTATGATCGCGAGTGTATAATGGAAACAAAATTTAAGGTCATCACCAAATATAGATAATATCAAAATACGGAGAATAAATTAGGACGTAGAAAGAGTAAAGAGACAGAAAAACTTGAGATGCTGGCTCAATGGTAAATGGAATCAAGACAATAACGCCAACATTAAACTAGAAGTAGCCAGGAGCACGTTATTCAAAATGAAAGCATTGTATGACAATAGAGACCAGAGTCTGACTATCCGATAGCATGCCAATAAATGCTACGTACTCTTTACACTATTGTACGGAGCTGAGGGTTGGAAAGATCATGGATCAAAAGAGTATATGAAGTATTGGAAATAATGCATAAAAGTAAGGAACCTGTGACAATAGTCAAGTGAAGAAAATCAGCTTTTTTTAGCAATATCCTTAGACACGAAAAGTATAGTTCGCTGCAATTTATCCTTCGAGAAAAGATCGAAGAAAAACAAGACATCGAACGAAAAAAGTTCTTTTGGCTGCAAAATTTACCCAATGGGTCGACATTAGGCATAAGATAGAGGAATTACAGTTGCTGGTCGCCAATCTCCGATGAAGGCACATGAAGAGGAAGGAAAATATTAGAAGAGAATTAAGTATATAGGAGTATTAGGAAAAACCTACAAAAACAAAAATACAAGAAATAATAAAAATTGTACATGCTAGAAAAAAAAATTAAGGATTATTAGTTTTACAGTAGTGTACAAAAATAGATAAAAAAATAAACAAAGAAAGACTAAAAGAAGTTTTTGGTAGAAACAGCAATAAAATGATATAAGAGAAAAATAAAGAATCCTATATAACTCAAAGTAATTGTAATGTGACTTTTTCTTTTTAGTAACCATTTTTTAGCTTTTCCGTCATTTATCACAGTTCAAACATTGTTTAAAATCATTATACCAAAATCTTTAAAAATATTTTAATTAAAACATTTTCAAGTATCTCCGTGCCACTGTCCTATCAGCGCAGGTTTAAAAAGTTCCTGCAGGAGGAAAAGTTTAATTTCTCTATTAAATAAAAAGCTTTTCGATGTTCCAGGGTAAAAAGAACACTTTGATGTTGAAAAGTTAAAGTGTGAAGTGGAACTGGTCAGCAATTGCATTACTGACAGCTGTGAAGCGAGATTGCAGGACAACAATCAGAAATTACTTGTGAAGTGTGTTCGATTTATATTAGCAGAGTAGAGGTAATTTTATGGCTGTAGAAATATCTACTGAGATTGAGTTTTAAAAGAATACTCAGGATAAGTATAATTAATATATATGTTTGTTTAATTATATAACACACAACAATCTGAATTTGATAAAATCCTCAGTTTATAAGCATAAGCATTATAAGCAAAGAAATTAAAAGATTTAAATAGAAAGCAACAGTCCATACAGAAATAAATAAAAGAGAAAGGGACATACGAGTTTATGGAGTTTGTTAATTTCTATAGTGGAGTAAAGAAAGATAGACAAACTACAGACAGACATACAACAAAGCCGTCCCAAACGATCCCACCACCTATATATACAAACCACAAAAAATATTTTATACCAAGAGAAATATCATCCCGAATTCCAAAGATATACGGCCTTTCAAAAATCCATAAGCCCAATGTTCCTTTAAGACCCATCGTCAGTGCATACAACTGCTCCACTCAGAAATTCGCAAAACATCTCGCTTTATCCTTACAACCATTAGCCGAAAACGCCTCGTGCTTTGTGAAAAACTCTCATTTCATTAATCTTCTGAAAAACATTTATATTTCACCCTTAGATATACTATTTAGTTTTGACATCGTTTCTTTATTTACCAACATTCCCATCAATGAAACCATTTCCATCTTGGACTCTAAACATCAAATCCCTCAAGACACAATCTCTTGTAAAACACGGCATGTCTAATACATACTTTTCATTTCAAAATCATTTCTATCGTCAAATCAAAGGTGCCCCAATGGGATCATCCCTCTCTCCCGTAATAGCTGATATCTACATGGAACATTTCGAAACAATAGCCCTGTCCTCATCAAATCTCAAACCCACCTGTTGGTTATGGTACGTTGATGACACCTTTATCATTAAATACAATGTAATGTAATTAACTTAATTAATTAATTACTTTAATAATTAACCGGCATCATTTATTTAACTTTGTATCGAGACCTGAAGATGCTTTGCATATTGTAGAAAGCGAAACCGGTCGTCTGGATAGTTAAATTAAATTGATTGTGAGTAAGTCTAATTTATTATTTCTTTTACCTTTTGAAATGGACTCACACAAGCAACACATTCATGATATATATATATATATATATATATATATATATATATATATATATATATATATATATATATATATATATATATATATATATATATATATGTATATATACAGATAACATTAGTTTTATCTACAAACTGCTACAAACTGCCTTGTTTGGATTGCCAGAGCTGTTATGTTGGCCAAACTTCTCAATGGCTAAAACAAAGGGTCACACAACACAAAAGTGACTGCACAAATAAGAAGAATACATGTGCGGCAGTTGACCATTACTTAAAAACTGGGCATCAATTTGAATACTTAAATGTAAGGGTTTTACAGCAAGAGAACAATTACAAAAAAAGATTGTTTTTAGAAATGTGTCATATTAATAAAGAAAAATATGCAGTAAATTATAAGGCAGAAACGGGACAGTTGAGCAATATCTACTGTAATATTCTTAGTATGTTCAAATAATTTTTGTTTACAATTATATTTTAAATCACCCTGAATATTTTTAATGTGTCATTTTATTGTGTTTTAATTGTTTCTTAGTTGTTTTTTTGCTAAAAAAAATTTTTTTTTAATTTAATTACTAGTGACTAGGTGCTTTAACCAACATTTTTAAATATTTTTAACTCTAAATCTGTAAGTAAATCATTGTTTATTTTCACCTGATATTTATATACATTTTAACCATATTTCAGTTGTCTCCTGATGAAGCTGACAAAAAATCAGCGAAATATAGAGTAATAAACGAAAAAAGAGTTTTTTTATTATGTCATATATATTTCATTATATATGAGATATACAATACCTCTCCTACTTCTTCTAAAATAAGTCTTTTTACCTTTTCTGTTTCAAGAAGTTCAGCGTCTGTCAGGTATACTATTACCTTTACATTGTTATCATTAAGATCGAACGTTCTATCGTTTTAAGTTGGCAGTAACGAATTCACAACCAATTCTTTTGTTTCTGATAAGAATGTTTATAACCTAAATTTTATATTATGACATGTTCTGTAATTATTTTAAGATAATTTTATTTAAGTGTTCATGTATATGTGTTTTAAAGTGTTTTAAATATGTATTTGTTAAAGAACGTTTTTTTTTTAAAAAACAATTTTGGATAGTTTTCGCCATCATTTGTAGGGGTCAAATGAGTTGCTCATTTCATTTAATAAACATCACGACAACTAACCTTAATTAGTGTAAGATGCAAAATAATTCTTTTCTGTATTTTGTACTAATTTTGTTTATTGTAGCACCCTGATGATGCAAATAAAGATTTGCGAAAGCTTGGTTTACTAAAAAGAGTATTTCTTTGTCTTATCTTCCGCTGCACACCCAAATATTTGAGTTTTGTATTCTATTTGATCAGCGTTGATGACAAGCGTTTATCGCTTTTCAGACTAATATATATATATATATATATATATATATATATATATATATATATATATATATATATATATATATATATATATATATATATGATTATTTATGTACCTAAATGTATTTTTAACCAGAAAAGTAAATAAATTTCTCAATATTTCCGTATCTAATAAATTCTTTGTAGCGCTTCCCCGTAACTGGATTTAAATAAATTCGGACAAATAAATGTTACTGTGTCAGACAGGCATCAAGATCGCCCTCGTCTATCCGTTGTCCCAAAAATACCACCTCATCGTTTACTTACGTCATTCTCGAAGGCCACGGTAATAATTAAACAACTGATTCCTGAGGGACGGACATACCAACGAAGGTTGGGGAGGAGGGCTCAAAGAAAAACCCCATTATTAAAAAGATAATCATTATTAATAGACATACAGCCGTCAGGTGCTTGTTAAGAGTATGTGAGGGGTGAAGTAATGGCAACGTTATTTACGAGTTGTCCATCGATTGATTTTAGATCATTAATCTTCAGGAAATGCCTGGATTACCTTGGACGGGGGCAACTTATTCAGGCTAATTTTGCTCGAGAGACCATGTTTGTTTTGACTATAAATATTGATGACGGTCTTAATTAGGTTTCCGATAACAGTTAATATACTGTGAAACCGGATTTGTTAGTTGATTAATTATGGACTATGTCTAGAAACTATGCAGAAACTAAAAAATATTTATAAACGGCGAAGTTTGATCCGATTAAAATCTAGCTATTCATATATATATATATATATACAAAACTCAAATATTTGGGTGTGCAGAGGAAGATAGGACAAAGAAGTACTCTTTTTAGTAAACCAAGCTTTCGCAAATCTTTATTTGCATCATCAGGGTGCTACAATAAACAAAATTAGTACAAAATACAGAAAAAGAATTGTTGTTTTGCATCTTACACTAATTGAGGTTAGTTGTCGTGATGTTTATCAAATGAAATGAACAACTCATTTGACCCCTACAATTGATGGCGAAAACTATCCAAAATTGTTTTTTAAAAAACTTTCTTTAACAAATACATATTTAAAACACTTTAAAACACATATACATGAACACTTAAATAAAATTATGTTAAAATAATTACAGAACATGTCATAAAATAAAATTTAGGTTATAAACATTCTTATCAGAAACAAAAGAATTGGTTGTGAATTCGTTACTGTCAACTTAAAACGATAGAACGTTAGATCTTAATGATAACAATGTAAAGGTAATAGTATACCTGATAGACGCTGAACTTCTTGAAACAGAAAAGGTAAAAAGACTTATTTTAGAAGAAGTAGGAGAGGTATTGTATATCTCATATATAATGAAACTTATATTGTTGATGATGAATTGTCTGTATTAGTAGATTCTTGTTTATCCAAAGTTAACAATAATGAATATAAGTTGCTTAAATTATTGGTATCTGTCTTTTTGTTAATAGTTTCTTTTTCTTGAAAAATGAAAGCCATCTCGAGAAACAATATTTTTAAATAATTGCTCTCCGTGGATAGGATTTTTACATTTGGAAAATCGAAAGAGTGCCCTGTTGTGTTAGCATGTGTGGCTAGAGAACATCTATCAGGGTGTAACCTAATGTCACTCTTGTGAAGAGTCAAGCGGCTAGAAACTTTTTGGGAGGTGTGACCTATATAAGAACCTTCACAGCCCAAACAATTAAGTTTGTAGACAACATCACTTTTATCTAAGTTTGGTACTTTATCTTTCAATGACTTGTACAAAGATCCCACAACTAGAGTGCTTTTATAAGCAATTTTTACATTTGGTAGGTATTGAGCAAAAATTCTGGTCAATTTGGGAGAGACATCCTTAATAAATGGAAGTGATACAAAAGATATATTAGGAATATTGTTAGTCAGTGAGTGGGAATCAGAGCTACCTTTCATAGCACCTGTATTTTGGGGAGGGTTTACTTGTGTGTTGAGTATAACAGAGGATGTGTTGAAGATGATTTTCCTAAGTAAGGATTCGGGGTAAGAATTATCTAGGAACAACTGTAAAAGGATGTTGAGATTCTCCTTTCTAAAAACAGGGTCAGCTAGTGTACAAACTCGTGTGGTCATTTGTTTGACTAGATTAATTTTCATGCTTGACTTGTGGTAAGAGTGGTAGTTGAGATATCTTCCAGAGTTACACTTTTTTCTATACCAATCAATTGTAATGATGTTATCCAGTTCTCTAATAAACATTGTGTCGAGAAAAGGAACAGATTGGTTTTGATCCTCTTTTTCAAGAGTAAATTGAATGTGGGAGTCGTAGCTATTGAAAATGTCTAAGAGCTCAAATTCTAAACCTTGTGGGCACGACATAATAATGTCATCAACATACTTTTTAATAAAAGGAACATTGAAAGGAACAACCTGAAGAATAATATCCAACAAATCATCCATTACATATGTAGCTAGAATTGGAGAGATACTGGCTCCCATAGGAGTGCCAAAGGTTTGTTTATAATATTTGTTATTGAAAGAGAAGCAAGTGGAATTAAACAAGAACTCTATCATCTCAATAAACATATCGTAATCGATGCTACATACTTGTGAAATTTTATTCCAGTGTTTTTGAATAGATCGGAGAACGGCATTTAAGTAAACATTACTGAAGAGGGAGACCACATCTAGACTAACGAGAACATAATTATGTGGTAATACAGTTCTGTTAAATAACTCAACAACTTGGAAAGAATCTCTGATGTAGTAATCATTATTTGAATCATAAGCTTTGGTCAAAATATTGGTGAGAAAGCCTGCAATATGTTCAGTTGGTGAGCCTATGGAGGAAACTATAGGTCTCATAGTTAAGCTAGGTTTATGGATTTTAGGGAGGGTGTAGAATTTTGCAACAACACTTTTATAGGATGAGAGTCTCTTTTTTGTGTTCAAATCAATTTGTTTCTGTTGCCAAAGGCGTTTTATTATGGCATTAGATTTATTTTGAATATTACTAGTTGGGTCACTAGGGAGGGTTATGTAGGATGAACCCTGATCAAGAATCTCTTGAGAAAGTTTAAAGTAATCATCTTTCAACATTATTACGGTAACATTACCTTTGTCAGATTGAGTCACTACTAACTCAGGGTGAAATTTGAGGAAGCGTTTCGTTTCTTCAAAGAGATTTTGTAGGAGATTTTATCGTTTAAACGTAGGAGTTCTCCTTCTCTCCTACAAAATCTCTTTGAAGAAACTAAACGCTTCCTCAAATTTCACCCTGAGTTAGTAGTGACTCAATCTGACAAAGGTAATGTTACCGTAATAATGTTGAAAGATGATTAATTTAAACTTTCTCAAGAGATTCTTGATCAGGGTTCATCCTACATAACCCTCCCTAGTGACCCAACTAGTAATATTCAAAATAAATCTAATGCCATAATAAAACGCCTTTGGCAACAGAAACAAATTGATTTGAACACAAAAAAGAGACTCTCATCCTATAGAAGTGTTGTTGCAAAATTCTACACCCTCCCTAAAATCCATAAACCTAGCTTAACTATGAGACCTATAGTTTCCTCCATAGGCTCACCAACTGAACATATTGCAGGCTTTCTCACCAATATTTTGACCAAAGCTTATGATTCAAATAATGATTACTACATCAGAGATTCTTTCCAAGTTGTTGAGTTATTTAACAGAACTGTATTACCACATAATTATGTTCTCGTTAGTCTAGATGTGGTCTCCCTCTTCAGTAATGTTTACTTAAATGCCGTTCTCCGATCTATTCAAAAACACTGGAATAAAATTTCACAAGTATGTAGCATCGATTACGATATGTTTATTGAGATGATAGAGTTCTTGTTTAATTCCACTTGCTTCTCTTTCAATAACAAATATTATAAACAAACCTTTGGCACTCCTATGGGAGCCAGTATCTCTCCAATTCTAGCTACATATGTAATGGATGATTTGTTGGATATTATTCTTCAGGTTGTTCCTTTCAATGTTCCTTTTATTAAAAAGTATGTTGATGACATTATTATGTCGTGCCCACAAGGTTTAGAATTTGAGCTCTTAGACATTTTCAATAGCTACGACTCCCACATTCAATTTACTCTTGAAAAAGAGGATCAAAACCAATCTGTTCCTTTTCTCGACACAATGTTTATTAGAGAACTGGATAACATCATTACAATTGATTGGTATAGAAAAAAGTGTAACTCTGGAAGATATCTCAACTACCACTCTTACCACAAGTCAAGCATGAAAATTAATCTAGTCAAACAAATGACCACACGAGTTTGTAAACTAGCTGAACCTGTTTTTAGAAAGAAGAATCTCAACATCCTTTTACAGTTGTTCCTAGATAATTCTTACCCCGAATCCTTACTTAGGAAAATCATCTTCAACACATCCTCTGTTATACTCAACACACAAGTAAACCCTCCCCAAAATACAGGTGCTATGAAAGGTAGCTCTGATTCCCACTCACTGACTAACAATATTCCTAATATATCTTTTGTATCACTTCCATTTATTAAGGATGTCTCTCCCAAATTGACCAGAATTTTTGCTCAATACCTACCAAATGTAAAAATTGCTTATAAAAGCACTCTAGTTGTGGGATCTTTGTACAAGTCATTGAAATATAAAGTACCAAACTTAGATAAAAGTGATGTTGTCTACAAACTTAATTATTTGGGCTGTGAAGGTTCTTATATAGGTCACACCTCCCAAAAAGTTTCTAGCCGCTTGACTCTTCACAAGAGTGACATTAGGTTACACCCTGATAGATGTTCTCTAGCCACACATGCTAACACAACAGGGCACTCTTTCGATTTTCCAAATGTAAAAATCCTATCCACGGAGAGCAATTATTTAAAAAGATTGTTTCTCGAGATGGCTTTCATTTTTCAAGAAAAAGAAACTATTAACAAAAAGACAGATACCAATAATTTAAGCATCTTATATTCATTATTGTTAACTTTGGATAAACACGAATCTACTAATACAGACAATTCATCATCAACAATATAAGTTTCATTATATATGAGATATACAATACCTCTCCTACTTCTTCTAAAATAAGTCTTTTTACCTTTTCTGTTTCAAGAAGTTCAGCGTCTATCAGGTATACTATAACCTTTACATTGTTATCATTAAGATCTAACGTTCTATCGTTTTAAGTTGACAGTAACGAATTCACAACCAATTCTTTTGTTTCTGATAAGAATGTTTATAACCTAAATTTTATTTTATGACATGTTCTGTAATTATTTTAACATAATTTTATTTAAGTGTTCATGTATATGTGTTTTAAAGTGTTTTAAATATGTATTTGTTAAAGAAAGTTTTTTAAAAAACAATTTTGGACAGTTTTCGCCATCAATTGTAGGGGTCAAATGAGTTGTTCATTTCATTTGATAAACATCACGACAACTAACCTCAATTAGTGTAAGATGCAAAACAACAATTCTTTTTCTGTATTTTGTACTAATTTTGTTTATTGTAGCACCCTGATGATGCAAATAAAGATTTGCGAAAGCTTGGTTTACTAAAAAGAGTACTTCTTTGTCCTATCTTCCGCTGCACACCCAAATATTTGAGTTTTGTATTCTATTTGATCAGCGTTGATGACAAGCGTTTATCGCTTTTTCACTATATATATATATATATAAGGAAAAAAGAAGTCTTCGCTGACAACGTTAGAAAACGGAGCTGTAAGGTTTATTGGGATACGCAGTGGTGAAATAAGTGTACTCTTTTAACTAAGTTTCAAGCTTTCGAAAATGTTTATTTTCATCATCAGGAAAAACTGAAATAAAGTGCCACTATTAGTAAAGCATCCTCGACAAATATATTAAAAGGTGTAAAGGTTTGAGATTTGTCTTTCGTGGATGTTCTACTAACAGGTGACAATTTTTACGCGTCACTCATTGATTGAGTCAAATATTAAAAAATACATGGTGTAAAAGACCAAATTGACAAATTATTCTATACACTGTTGTTCGTATGATTTTTAGGGGTCAACTCTGACGACTGGACTACTATATATAATGCAAATTAATTACTAAATTGAAATTGTTTCATTTTTCGTTTTGACTTTCACAGCGCAAATTTCAAAAACTAGGTGTCTGATCTAGATGTACAAACGTGTAATGAAAACATTTTAATTTAATTATTATGTTAATATCATTTCTATGTTAATTAAAATAGATGTATAAAGCTCTGCAATGTTTGAATATGTCACTCCCATATTTTAAGAATAGATTAATTATGTATAATATTATTATTAATTTATTTTTTACTGTATTAAATACAGTATTTGATATTTAATGTAACTGTCAGTTAATAAAATGGTTAGTTAGTTAGGTTTTAGTTTTTTTCCACATCTACAAATGAATAAATAATTTTTGAACACTATATAGGTCATTAATAATGTTTGGCATAAACGAGTAATTGATGAGATTAATTTTCCTTTAGCGTAAAAAACTTCAGTTCATTCCATTTGTCAGCACACTAAAAGTAAACAATCGGACAAAGCTTTTTAGTTTGTAGTTGCGACATAATCGCTTTTTTATTATACTCCGATATACAAGGTATCTGTATCTATACTCTTTTTGAAAACGCACGATTTCATTAAGAAAAACCAAAAAAAAATCTTTGAATTGTATTGATATTAAAGCTGGATTGAAGCGCGGACATTAATGTGATTATGCTCATTTTTTCTCATGTAAAATATTTTACCGGTTTGATAGTTTATCGAGACTACGTGTCATAAATATTATCATTAGAAATCCGTAAAATAGTTTCGAAACACAATTCAGATTTTTGCCTTAATCTGAGCCTTCTAAAAATTGCAAGGCAAAACAGACGTTGATAAAGATGTTAATAGAGACATGGGGAATCTAAAATTTGCATTCCACGACATGTCTCAACTAAGCAGAAATTCTTAGCGAATTGGTTTCTTGTACTCATACAGAGTAGATCTGAATAAAATGAAAAAGACAGTCAAGATTTGATTTCACGTACAAAGTGTCTATGTATCTGTTTATACGTATTTCGCCCTAATAGGGCTCATCAGAACAGATATTCATAGGCGTTTTCAACGTGAAAAATAAATCTTTTCTGTCTTTAAGAAGCAACAGTAAAATGGCTTCGATATGGACGCAATAGCGACATCTGATAATAAATCCGTAAAATAGTTTCGAAACACAATTCAGATTTCTGCTTTAATCTGAGCCTTCTAAAAATTGCAAGGCAAAACAGACGTTGATAAAGATGTTAATAGAGACATGGGGAATCTGAAATTTGCATTCCACGACATGTCTCCTCAACTAAGCAGAATTTTAAATTCCCCGTGTCTCTATTAACATCTTTATCAACGTCTCTTTTGTCTTGCAATTTTTAGAAGGCTCAGATTAAGGCAGAAATCTGAATTGTGTTTCGAAACTATTTTACGGATTTATTATCAGATGTCGCTATTGCGTCCATATTGAAGCCATTTTAGTGTTGCTTCTTAAACATAGAAAAGATTTATTTTTCACGTTGAGCACGCCTATGAATAACTGTTCTGATGAGCCCTATTACGGCGAAATACGTATAAACAGATACATAGACACTTTGTACGTGAAATCAAATCTTGACTTTCTTTTTCATTTCATCATATTATCATTAGACTTTTAATTCATCAGAAATGATTTCAAAGTGGATTGATGTTTTTCACAGTTTTCGAATGTCTCTTAAATATACAATGTTTTTCCACAATTTCTCAAAGTGTGTTTGGCAAAGTTTTGTCATTATTAATGCCTGCAAAAATTTATTTAAATTAGATATCTTATTTTAAAAATAAAATTATTACATTTTCAAAAAGGAGAAGACAGTTAAGATTTGATTTCACGTATAGTGTGTCTGTGTATCCGCTTATACGTATTTCGGCCTAATAGGCCGCTTCAGAACGGCTTTCACAGTCGCTCTGAACGTGAAAATAAAGCTTTTCTGTCTTAGGAAGCAACTCTAACATGGCTTCGAAAGGACGCAAATAGCGACATCTGATATAAAATCTGTAAACTAATTTTCGAATCTGAATTTGGTTTCGATAATTAGTTTACGGATTTTAAATACATTTTCTTTTGAATTCTTTGTTTTGCAATATCCTTTATTTTCTGACTTTTTTCTTGTTTAGGTTTTCGGTACTTCTGTAATAGTTTCTTGCTTTTGTGTAAAAAGTCTATAAATAGTTGTTTCTACAGCTCCAGTCATGGTTAAATACTTAGAAATCATATTACAAACAGTACTGCAATGTACAATAGGTACTACAGTACTTGTAGTGGGATGTTTATGTACAAAAGCGTCATATTAATTTAACAAGGCAGTCTTCAAATCGCACCTTAATTTCACATCAACATCCGACCAAGCATCACATATGAAACACTGCCTTTATTTATCCACAGACTGTTAGCATGTAGGAGGCTCCCTGTCCCTTTTTCCTGTTTCTGCTCTTTTTTATTTAAAAAATTGGGATTTTTTTTAGAGTGACTCCTTACAGGTAGCGCCCAAAAGACCCTAATCGCTTCTATCACGGCATCACTCTCAGCCGGGCATTTCCTCCTTGCTCATAGTCTGACCCACTTCTTCGCTTCTTGTCAAAACGCATTCCTCCCAACTTACAACATATATCTGTCTTACCTTTGCCGTTGGTTCATCTGTCTTTCTTTCTATGCTTTCTTCATGATCACTGCACGTATATAGTTGTGTACACTAGTCCAACCTGCTTTATTTTAAGTTATTTTCAATTATTCTCTTAATCATATCTCTTTTAGAAACAGTCCTAAGGGTGAATTTCTATAATTTAAGAATACTGGAAAAATAGTTTTATAACATCTATTCTTAAAGAGGGAGACTATTCATTGGTGAATAATTACAGGACCATTAGTATAGTTAGTGTAATACCAAAGATATTTTATTGTTTTGTAAGTGACTATCTTACAGCTTCACTTGAAACAGCTAGTAGACCAACAATTTGGATTTCCGAATAGCAGATCAACTGAATGTAATACAGTAGCGTTAGTTGACTTCCTGAGGAAGGCCATGGAAAGGGGCTGTAGGGTACATGCACTATACACTAATTTCTCCAAGGCCTTTGATCGGGTCAACCATAATATTTTAATCTTCTCTTCTCATGGCGCCGTCTCCTTTCGAAGGTTGGCGATCCAAAAGGCAATTGTAGTTTTGGAAACTGCTGCGCGAAAGATTTCTGCGGATGAGCGGTCGAACCATCTCCTCAGATCTTTCAGCCACGAGTTCTGGCGTCTTCCTACTGATCTTTTGCATTGTACTTTTCCTTCCAGTATAACTTGAAGTAATTCGTATCTTTAGCCTCTCAACACATTACCCAAGTATTGCATTTTCCTCTTTTGGATTATTCTTAGGAATTCTTTTTGTTTACACATGCGACGAAGTACCTCAACATTAGTAACTCTTTGTACCCATGGAATTCTCAACATTCGTCTGTATATATACATCTCAAAGGCATCTATTCTTTTTTCTATTTCAGAGCCCATTGTCCAACTTTCACAGCCATACAGTAAGACAGAAAAAACGTAACATCTATCATTCGGATTCTAAGCTGCAGACTAAGGTCTGATCTTGTAAAAAATGTTTTCATGCTAATGAATGCTTTCCTTGCTTGTTCGATTCTTGATAGGATTTATTTTTTTTGAATTACACTGACTATTGATATTTGCTCCTAAATATTTTATGGAATTTACCTGTTCTATTATTTGACCCTTGGAATACACATGTACGTTTATTGGTGTCTTTGAAAATACTAAAGTTTTAGTTTTGGAAACGTTAAGATGTAAACCGAACATTTCGCTGTGGTGAGCTACTACATTTATTATATTTTGTAGTTCCTGTACGTTGCTTACTATTAAGATCATCAGCATATCTGATGTTGTCTATGCTGGTTCCGTTAATCTTGATCCTCGTCCACCTAGAACCTCGTCTAATGCTTTTCTGAATATAGATGCCGAATACAAATTAAACAGTAGCGGTGATAAGACGCAACCCTGTCTCACTCCTCGTCGGATTTTTATATCTTCGGATGTTATGTGCTTTATTTCAATTGTTGCCGTTTTGTGCCAGTATAGTTCTGAGATAATTCGCAAGTCTTGTTCGTCAACTCCAGTTGATCTCAGAATTTCGATCATCTTTTGATGGCTAACGCAGTTAAATACTTTTCGATAGTCAATAAAGCATGCATATACATCTACATTCATGTCTCTGCATCATTGCGTTAATACATTTAAAGCAAAAAGAGCCTCTCGTGTTCCCAATCCGTTTCGAAATCCGAATTGAGTGTCACTCATCTGGAACTTGCACTTCTTGTAAATTCGTGTATGGATAATTCTGAGAAAAGTTTTAAGGACATGAGACATCAAGCTTAATATTCGATGATCATCGCATTGTGAGGAATTCGATTTTTTTGGTAATGCCACGAATATTGATTTTAGTCAGTTGTTGGTATTTTACCTGTGTCATATATCTTATTGAATATTGCTTTTATTAAGTCTAGGCTTTTACTTTCGTTATCTGCAATTAGTTTTAGTATTTCGACATTGATATTGTCTGAACAGGTGGCTTTTCCATCTTTCTGAGATTTTACTGCGTGGATCACTTCTTCTTTGGTTATTTCTGGGCCTTTTTCATTTATTCGTTTATCGGTGGATGGTGGAGAACAAGGTCTATCGTCGTCGAAAAGAGTTTGTATGCATTCTTTCCATCTCTCTAGTTTGTTTTTTGTACCCATAATTATTTCGTTATTATCATTTTTTAATATTGTTGCTTGTCTCTTGTTGTGTCTACCTGTCATTTCTTTTACTTTTTTATGAATATTAAAGATGTTATATTTTTCCTGAAGTTGTTCGATTTCTAGGCATTTTGTTGACATCCAGTTTTTTTTCGCCTCCTTGCACTTTTTAATATTTTAATAGTTAAACTTAAAAAAATGGGTGTTATTGGGCCACTTCTTAGATGGCTGAGAACATACTTAATTGACTGAGTTCAGATGGTGCGTGTCAGAGATTTTGTTTCCAGTGAGATTAAGGTTCATTTTTAAGTACCCCAGGGTTCTCATTTGGGACCCCTGTTATTTAACATATTCATCAATGGTATACACCACTGCTTCCAGCACAGTTCATCTCTCCTTTTTGCGGATTATCTAAAGTTCTACACAATTATCAATAATACAGAAGATTGTGTTAATCTTCAACACGATCTCGATCGGTGTGAGTTGAATGTCATGGCCCTGAACGCATTCAAGTGCTGTTTCTTTTGGACGATCTAGAGACCCAATGGAATATAATCATAATATACAGAATATTCTTGTTGACTGGGTTACTGAAATTTGTGATCTGGGCATTAATTTAGACTCTAAACTTTTATTTGAAGCGCATTATGTGTCCATAATTTCCAAGTCTTTACAACTGCTTGGATTTATAAAAAGATTCACTAGAGATTAAAGCGATTAAATTACTATATTGTTCTTTAATCAGACCCATCTAGAGTATTGTTCTTGTGTATGATCGCCATCTTATAATATTTACATATCAAAAATTGAGATAGTTTAACATATGTTCTTGAAATAGTAGCATATAAACAGGGTATACCTTTTGAATTAAATCAAGTAAGTTATAATCAAATTGAAACCCAACTTGATATTCTCTCATTATATGACGGAAGATTATTTAAAGATGCAAAGATGCTTTATGGTATAATTAATTCTACAGTATCCTCAGCTACTTGAGCAGATTGGTTTGCATGTACCTCTCCGTAGAACACGATTAAACCAAACTTTTTATGTTCTTTTTCACAAAACCAACTATGCATATAATAATGTTTTATCTCGAGCACTAAGATGGGTAAATATTCACCCAGATCTAGATTTTTTTGCACCAAAGGCCGAATTCATTTCTGGTCTCAGGCATATGTTTATTTGAGTGGCTGTGGAACAGGTAATCATCATTTTGATGTGTAAAACTAAATTACGTGATTAAGTTTGTGATATTTATACTTATATATTTTTTGATTTATTGTATACATTGTAAACATTATTAATCTTATTGGGCAGCAGCCCGTTGAAAATAAATAAATAAATAAATATAACACATATTTTAAAATATACCTCTTCAATAAATATACATAAATTTAAATAATATAACATCACGTTTAATTTTTAATAAACAATTTACATATTACCTACATTCCTATCCTAGTTGTTATTATCAATTTCCCCTCAAAAACTATCCCTTTACTCGTTAAATAGTTGCACTAAAACCGATAATCACCTGTCATTTTACCAGTCACCAGTCACCTGTCACCCGTCACCTGTAACCTGTCACCAGTTTAACATAACGGATTTTTAAAATATGTTTTCTTAAACATTTAATAATAACCCTTGTATCGGCATGTAAGTAATATTTATTTAATTGAAATTTTCACTTAATTTTTATGTAATTATTTTAAATTCATATTTAATTAATCGCACGCATATAATATTGGCATAACTGCTATATATTTTGTACCAGACAGTACCCTAATATTGGTTATTATATTTTAAGCATTTGACTATACAAATAGACTACAGTGAATTCAGACCGACGGCTGTATTCCGATAAAAATATTTCGTCAAAATTCAGCAGATATCAGTAAGCATTGCAAAAAGCACAATAACCTCTTTAAACAATTAATAAACAATAGACAAAAACATCCCGATAAGAGTTGAAGTGCTGTCTGAAATAAAAGCGACGTTGCCGGCTATTGAAAAATTTCTGCATTAAAGCCGAATCATTATTACGAAAATCCAAATCTGAGTATAACTCCAAAGTGCTGAGAAGGGTTGAAGCTCCGGTAAGTCGATTGGGCGGACACCCTTACCGCGGTGCAATGGAGCAGATATTAGAAAAATTAGAGAAAATCGACGAAAGAAATGTAAGAATCGAAAGCAAAATAGATAAAATGCAAGTAGACCTGGATAAATTAAATAAAGAAAACGAACAGTTGATGGCAGATAACAAAGCAATGAGAACTAAAATCACAGAACAAGAAGTTAGAATCGAAATACTGGAAAGACAAGCTAGAAGAAAAAACATAGTAATACAGGGGGTCAAAGAAAACCAAACAGAAAGCAAACAAGAGACGATAAGTAAGATAAAGGGGATAATGAAAAAAATCGGCGTACAAACAAACCTAGATGAAGAACTGTTAGAGATGAGAAGAATGGGCAAACAAGGTGATCCCCAAAATGTACCCAGACCCATCATATTAGAAATGAAAAAGGAAGCTACGAGAA
This sequence comes from Diabrotica undecimpunctata, assembly GCF_040954645.1. Classification (NCBI taxonomy): domain Eukaryota; kingdom Metazoa; phylum Arthropoda; class Insecta; order Coleoptera; family Chrysomelidae; genus Diabrotica; species Diabrotica undecimpunctata. The sequence goes on along the minus strand of NW_027311948.1, from coordinate 42,652 downwards.
TGGAAATTCTGAAGGCTGCTAAAAACCTAAGAGGTAACTAAAATATATATCAATAAGGACTTCCCGAAGAAAATACTACAAGAAAGGAAGCATCTTCTCCAGCACATGAAAATGGTACGCCAGGAAGGACACACAGCCGCATTAAAATACAACAAATTATAAATAAATGGTGAACCGTTCTCACTGGAGCAACTAGAAGGCATAGATGTAAATTACTGGAAGAAACCTGAAGAGAAGAAGGGTAACGCTAGGACAATAAACGACAGATCTCCCATATCTGATAATATAGATCCAAGAGGACAATTGATGAAAATGGCGTCAAAAAACTAACAAAAAATATAACAAAAGACGACGACAGTATAAGGGAGTTGGCAATGAATACGGACATCAAACTGTTTTGTAAGAAAAGACGCAAAAACAAAACAAAACCAAATAAAGCAAAAAACAAAAATAGAAAAATAAGAATAGAAATGTGGAATATCAAAACACTTCTAAGATCAGGCAAAATGGAAGAGTTGGCAAAAGAAATGATAAAATACAAGATGGGAATACTAGCGCTACAAGAAATAAGGTGGGCAGGAGAAGGGATGATAGCTAGAAGAAATTACACAATGTACTATGCAGGAGAAAGCAAACAGGGGCGCAATGGAACTGCCTTTCTAGTTAGTAATAGCGTAAGAGACAAGATTATTAACTTTGAAGCGGTTGCTGGAAGAATATCATATATTAGAATGAAAAATAAACAAGCAAATTTAACATTTGTTAACATATATGCCCCTACTGAGAATGCTCCCGAAGAAGAAAAGAATGAATTCTATGAGAAACTTGAAGAATTGTACGAAGAAATGCCAAAGAACGACTTACTAATCCTGTTAGGAGACTTCAACGCAAAGGTGGGGAAAGAAGACACGAACAGAGAAATCGCAGGAAAAGAAACGATCCATTAAAATACGAATAACAATGGCAGGAGAATATGTAATCTAGCAGCAGCAACCAATACTTTTATTATTAGCACTCAATTCAAGCACAAAAAAGAGCACAAAGCAACGTGGCCAATACCTGGAACAACAGATGGAAACCAAATAGACCACATCCTAATCTCAAAAAATGGAGAACAATTTTACAGAATGTAAGGTCTTACATGGGAGCCAATGCTGATTCGGATCACATTTTGGTGATAGGCGACATGAAATTGAAGATACTTAAAGATAAAAACGACAGAAAGAAAAAAACGAGGTGGAATCGGTCGAAACTAAATACAGATAGTGTAGATAGGTAGAATAAATTGATTGCTTTGTTGTTTTTAGATCGTTTATTGCAAATTTTATCGTTTCATCAAGCTATTTATCGTTTCATCAAGCTTTGGTGCTTTTGACTTTGCTCGATGCTGAGCAGAAAAATTGCAGATAGCCAGATCCAGACTAGAAAAAGTGTAGCAGATTTCATTTTTGTAGTAAACCATTGAAATCAAGAACTTGAAAAGTAAAATAACGTGTTTATTTTACAATTTGTGTTTTATACCCAAAAGGATATTTGAAAAATTCGAGAAAAAAATCTTGGAGAAGCGTGTAATAATATTGAAGTAATTGAATGAATTTTACAAAAAAAAAACAATAGAAGGAAAACATTTTCCGTAAGAAAATATAGTTTTAAACGTTCAAAAAATGATATATTAATCTGCACCCAAGATGGGATAAAAACACATAAAGAAGAAAAAGTGTTATAAATTTTTGGATTTAATATTAATGATGCATGACATAAATGAATAGCACTCCCTTAAGTGCCATATAATTATTTTAACTGTCCACCGTTTAAGTCCAGCTTGCAGAAATAATGAGCACTCTTAAAGTCAATTATTCCGGCGTTAATCGTGGCTTTTTATCAAGAGGTAAAAATCTCGCGTGATGTTCAGAACTTTCAAACAAAACCGAATATCCCTTCAGTGGAGTTCGGTTTGGTGTGGATCTGGTCGACTATACGCTAATGTATACGTATGTATATGTGTGCGTTGGCTTGGAATATTGATGGAAATCTGAGTCGATGATGGTGGACTGTGGCATATTTGAACCGCCACGATGTACAGGAAGTTTAAAATATACTCTGTTGAATTATTCCACGCTCTCGTCATTCAATTTATACGCATTAAATCAAAACAATGCCAAAAACTTTACATGATTAATGCAGATAATCAAAAAATAAAACAAAACAAAAATTTTAAGTGAAGTGTTTGCCATCGATGTAAATATTAAAAAAGGATAATATTCCGGTAAACTTGTTTTTTTATCTATAAAAACGTGATATAGATTTACAAAAATAGTTACAAAAATATCATCTATACTAGGGTAATATTAAAACCAAGTTAATAACCAAGTTGCAGTATTACTGATAAACAGTGTGAGCTATAAACAAAAAAACTGAGAACAGATTCAACGAATCTTGGACGGACGTTCCATGTACTTCAAAAGTTTCTCAGGACTCGTTGATCTTGAATCTGTTGTTTATTCTGTGGTAATTCTGATTACTAGAAAAAAAAAGCCTTATGGGAAAGAAAAGAGAGAATAAGAATTGGTGGAAAAATCGTAAACACCATGAGATTTGCAGATGACACGGTAATTATGGCTGAGAGTATAGAAGAACTACAAACTTTACTAGATGCAATAAATAGTGAATGCATTCAAATGGGACTTGACATTAACACATATAAGACCAAATTTATGATAGTATCAAGGAGTACAATAAATAATGAACAACTAACCCTTGGTGGACAGCAAATAGAGAGAGTGACAAAATATAAATATCTGGGAGCTTACATCAACACAGAATTAGATCCAGACCAAGAGATCAGGGTACGAATAGAAATGGCAAGGGCAGCGTTCTTAAAATTCAAGCAATTTTTATGTGACAAAATCTGAATACTGCGCTGAGACTGAGAAGAAGCTTAAAGCCTTTGAACTTTGGATATACCGGAGAATGTTGAGAATTCCATGGACTGCCAGGGTCACCAATGAGGAAGTGCTGCGAAGGATGGGTCGAGACAAAAAATTGTTGAGAACAATAAAAGTACTCAAGATTGCATACCTTGGACACATACTGAAAAATGATAAATATAGTCTTCTGCAGGTCATCATGCAGGGTAGAGTCGATGGCAAAAAGGGAATAGGTAGAAAGAGGAGGTCATGGCTGCGAAATATTTGGGACTGGACAAACATGACTGTAGACGAATTATTCCACGTTGCAAAAGACAGAGAAACTTTTAGAAATGTGGTCGCTAACCTCCGTTAATGGAGACGGCATAGGAAGAAGAAGATAGGATGGATAACAACGATGATGAACAGTGAGAACTCCGACAAACATGAAAATAATAAGATTTGGTGACCCCTGTTTTATGCTCTCAGCCATAATTACCGTGTCATCTACAAATCTCATGGTGTTTACGATTTCTCCACCAATTTTTTTTCCCTCTTTTCTTTCCCATAAGGCTTTTCTAATATGACCTGTGAGTACACGTTGAAAAGCGTCGGAGACAAGACGCATCCTTGCCTGACCCCTCTCGCAATCGGTATATTATTTGTTTTTATATCGTTCACTTTTAATGCTGCTTTCTGGTTCCAGTATACAGCCTTAATAAACTCAATGTCTTTTTTGTCTAAATTGATGTTTTTTAATTCATCTAATAACTTCATATGCTGCTCTCGGTCAAAGGTCTTCCTCAAGTCTATGAAGCATACATATGAACTCTTGTCATATTCTCAACATTTCTGCAAGAGTACCGTCAACGCAAATAATGCCTTTCTTGTACTCATGTCTCCTCTGAAGCCAAACTGCGTTTGATCTATCTGCTCCCAACATTTCTTATAAATTCGGTTTTGAACAATTTTCAAGAGAATCTTTAAAGGGTGGCACATTAGGCTTATCAATCTATAGTCATTACATGATTTGGGATTGTTGTTTTTTGGTAGAGGTAAAAATATCGATTCAAGCTCTTCCTCTGGGATGTTGCCCTCTACATATATGTGGTTGAGAATTCGGGTGTCTCTTTATATTACCGCCATCTAAGGCTTTTAACAGTTCAACTGGAATTTGATCAGGACCCGGTGCTTTTCCTTGTTTTGCATTCAGTAGGGCATTCTTTACTTCTGAGGGTAAAATTTGTAGGTATTGTTCTTCTTCGCCTGTATCTTGTTCATTTTCCCTCTCGTCATGTAACAGATGGATTATATATTGTTACCATACTTCCTTTATTTTGCTCTCTTCAGTAAGTATTCCTCCATCCATCCTATACGAGACGTTATTTTAATTTATATGTGAAGGTTATTCTTCTTACCAGAGGCACGTTGCTGATCTCACCTGTAAACATCCACCCATCCACCCATCGACCCATCAGTTGCCCTAGGTGGTGTTTTATATCAAGAAACTTTATTTTGAGCTTGATCTTGATCTTATATAATTTGATTTCATGTCTATGCTGAATCACTAATGATAACAAATTTATTTACAGATAACCAATCAACTATATTTTTTCAGATACTAATGGATTGCCATAACTTCTCTGAAACCTCTGAAATACCTGGGTAGCACTATCAACGATACTGATGAAATTATTTAAGAAATGGCGACTGGAATACTAAGTAATAATCAAATAGAAGCTGCTCTATACAAAATACTTAAATTCCTGTTCTTGTCCAGAAATCTAAAGAAAAATGTAGATGACACCATAATAAGACCAGTGGTGCTATATAAATATGTAACGCATGACTCTACGAGTCAACAGAGAGTTAGGACCAGCAGAGCAACTGTAAAATTTACATTAACCAAGAAAAACCAACCTTCATTGGACAGCTTTTGCTAACAAGTATTGTATGATCCCGTAGCTTAGCCTAGATAAGTCGTCTACTAATAAGTAATGATGACTGAGATACGAAAACCATTTTTATGGCACAACCTATAGGAAGGCGCCCCCAGGTCATCCTCAACAGAGATTAAATTCAAATATGAAGAGAGACTTGAAAGAAATAAATGTTAATACACAATTTGAAACAGCAAAATAGCACGGAAAGAAATTGTGAGAAGGAGGTCAAAACCCTGAAAGGATTATTCGCCAATGGAAAGTATATTTCAATATGTTACCATACCCCAACATCTTATGAAGTGGCAATAAAATCATCGAAAAAGATAAATGATATATTTATTACATTAGAAAGGTAAAAATTTGCAATAGTTCAATCATACAAGGTAGAAAGTTTACATAAATCCCATTCAGTTTATTTTTACTATAACACAAGATATCGCACGCATAGCTTCTTGAAAAGTAGCCCCAATCATGTCAAAACATAACAACAGAAAAATAAAAAATCTTGGCTCAATAAATGGTCACGATATTATTATGTAATAATATGATTTATAAAACTTATAAGATCCTTGCTCCAATGAGTAATAAATTAAGTTCAGATAAAACTTTTCAACTTCTAGATCAGAAAATTGGTTTTATTATTATAGTCAAATAAAGTTTATTCCGTGAAGTAATATATCATATTAAATGGTCGATATACAATTTTGAACAAATTATCTGTAAGCAGAGTTAAAAGATTTTTTTAACAGAAATATATGAATCAAAATAAATTAAAATGTAGACATAAATATCACGCAAGTCTTACCTATTTATTCGTGAGATATATAATTTAGACAATCCATTAAAAAATGGATAAGCAGTACCGATTTATTTCATGGAATCGAATCTCATGATTTTCCAATAATGTCTTTACCTAGTTTGTTATATCTTTTTCATATGGTATTTTCCTTATAATTGCATTGTTAAATTTATTCAATTTACTATTTTTATTAGAAATAAGCCCCAATAATTAAGGTTTAAAATAGCATATTTTTGAAATTTCAATTCCCACTTTGAGAATATATCTTAAAATACAAAACAATAATAAATTAAACTAATTTTTTTTTGTTACTTAGTGAAAAATTCTTCTAATAATTTAATTTTATCTGACTCATTCACATTGACAATTCAAACATAAACTGCGTATACTGCATAAACTGCACTAAGAGGCATAAGCTAGGGATATAGCTAAATATTACATAAACAGTAATACAATAAGTCACTTAGCTACATCAACAATTAACACAATTTTTTTGATTTTTTTATTCAGAGAAATAAATAATTAAATTAAATAAAATTATTTAATTTATTAAGTTATTTATAGTTTATTACCCCATGAAACAAAGCCGAAAAATTACTTCAAACATCGAAAAATTACGGGGCGCTATTTTTTATCTGAAATATCTGGGGGAAGTCAATAAAAAGTACGTATTATTGGGTGGTTATCGTAACTTTTACTGCGTCATGGCATTTAAGCAAAAAAAGAAACTTTTTTTATTCATTTCAATATTGTGAAAAAACTACGCATTATAAATAAAAATGTTTAACAGACTACTTTTTTGAAAATACTTTCTCTTTAAAATGAGATTTTCTAAATTAAAAAATGTTTATAAACAAAAAAATTGCAAATTAAACCTGAAAGTAAGCATGTTTTTCAATTGTTTTTTAATTATTAAAATAAACAATAAAAACATTTAAAGCATATTTCATAATTTGAGTTTTTATGTAGTTACTACATTTGCAAAAGATGGGTACAATAGGTCACGTAGTTTCTTAACAATTATATTTGTTTATCCCATTTGAGAGAACAAAGGTAATTTTCAAATGGCTGTACAGGTTGAAGAAATATTAAGTAAATGTGCTAACAATCATGAGCAAAGATTGTAAGGTCCATTCGCTCAACTCGGGCATATTTCGACAGATTCATAGCTGGAAACCTACAACACAAAAGTTCCTAGCTGACAGTATTAACAGCTTGAATAAACTTTTATTACAGACTTCTTTCATTAAAAAAAGACGAATTAGTATAAATAGTGGAAGTGTATACTAAACCCATAAAATTTTGGGTAGTATATATTTAAAAAATATATTTCAGTTATAATTTAACATAACTATTTATTATATGGTGCAGATAAATAAATATTGATTGTTCTATTTTATTTACTATTTAGTTTATTTACTATTAATATTGGCTATGAGTACGTGTGCTTGGTTGTATAGTAATTTCCAGCCACTTTTAGTCTGTCAAAAAGTAACTAACTTCGCAAAAATAATTACTAAATTCACTAGACAGTTCGGACTGGGAATCTTCCTGACCAGATTACAGTGTAAAGTCACCTCTTGTGTGATGTTGTACTTACAAAAAAAATTAATTACATTAATGTAATCCCGAGATGGTAATAGAATAGAATAGAATATTCTTTATTAATCCAATGAGATCACATTGTGATATAGGACAAGTCATATAGTTACATAAAACATAATCAACAAGTTATATAGGACAATTACATAAAAACATAATCAACAAAATATAGATGAATATAAAAAAGATATGCAATATAGAGCGTCTCTGAACCTGAACCCCGTCGGTCCTCATTCCCTGTAGTCTTTTATTAAGTCAAAATAATCATTTAAGTTATAAACGCATAATTGGATCAAGCATGATTTTAATTTATTTTTAAATTTTTGAATATTATTTCATTTCTCATATTAAGTGGCAAACAATTGTAAAATTTAGATCCTGCAAAACCAGGACTAGTTTCAAAAAGAGTTGTGGAGTGTTTACACACGCTTATCAACCTCCCGTGTCTTGTCGGGTAATTATGAAAGTCAGAGTTGACGGTAAAATTTTGAAATTTAGTTTTGACGTGAATAATACACTTATAAATATATAAAGCATAGAAATTCAACAGTCTGTGTTCAATAAAATATTTACGACATGATTGTCTATTATCAATATTGAATATCAATCTAAGAATTCTCTTTTGAGTTATAAAAACTCTAGAAGAGTTCCTAGAGTTTCCCAAAAAAAAAACATTATAGGCCATATATGAATAAACCAATGCGTAATATACACTTATCAATTGATTGGTATTAAATAGAGTTTTCAACTGAAGGATCGCATAGTAACCCTTATTCATTGTTTTGCAGACTTTAGTAACATTTTCATCCCATGTCATATTACTTTCTAGAATGCTACCAAGAAATAATGTTGTATCACTAAAAGGTGTTTCCTCAGAACTAACTGTGATCTTATAATCGTGGGATGGCTTACAGCGCGAGTAGAACTGCATACAAATAGTTTTCTTTGCATTTACCATTAAAGAGTTCCTTTTACACCAGGTTGTAAATTCCTGTGCTACCAAGTTCATTTTTGATATGAGTTCGACTTCAGTTGACGCGTCAACTACAATTGTTGAATTATTTGCATAGAGATCTGTATGAGCTGCAGTTAAAAAATGTATCAAATAATTGACATATAAAAGAAATATTAAGGGTCCCAATACGGAGCCTTCCGGTACACCTTGATCAAGAATAAAAACAGATGACTTCTTATTATCGACTTTTACTAGGAATTTACGATGTTGTAAGTATGACCTTAACCAGTTCAAGAAATGACCCCGAAAATCAAGGGCTTCTAATTTATGCAGTATAATAATTTCAATGTCAATGCAGTCAAAAGCCTTAGTTAAGTCGAAAAAGAATGCACCCACATACCTTTTTCGATCCAAAGCAGCGTGGATATAATTAAATAATGAAATAGAAGCACTCTCTGTAGATTTATTAGGAAAAAACCCATGTTGGCATTTACTTAAGATATCATATTTATTCAGAAAATTTAACATTTTATTGTAAATACACTTTTCGATAATCTTATAGAGTACCTACACTTGTTACAGTGATTGGCCTGTAATTATCAACCAAACATGGATCTCCCTTTTTGAAAATTAGGAAAATTTTGAAAATGATATATATATATATATATATATATATATATATATATATATATATATATATAGTGACCGCCATGCATTTCTCTTTCACGTTATCCCTATGTCTCATCCTAATTACTACATCCAATTTCTAATTCTCCTTTTTCCATAAACGATTTCGAAGTTCAGAAGCGAGAATAAAACCTTTTGCGACAAATCCGTACGGCTCTACGTCTTTTTTTAAATTCTGTCTATGTAAGACCTTTTCTTTGCAGGTCATTAAACTGATCCCATGCCGTAAAATTGTCTGATGTTGGATTTGTACCTTAAAATCCCCAAAGTCTCCTCTGTTGATTGTAGTATTAGACAAACCCGGTAAGGATAATGAGAATATTAGTGAAGCCATCAATTACTTAACGGCAGGAATAAAAGGAAGTTAGAACCACTATTATTACATTACAACGTCTTCACTTGTTGAAAATAAAAGAAAATATGTAATAAAAATCAGTACAATAAAATTAAAATATAAAAATGTGTAAAATAATTATTTTCGAGAAATATTCATTTTCGTTTTGCATCAACTTATTTGGATAATATTACTTATTTACAATAATTTTACTATTCGTCTTAAGGTTAAGTTTTAAATAACTAAATTTTACCCAGTACGTTTTCAAGAAGGTACTTTATACATACGAAATTTTTTTTAAATATTATTTTATCTTAGAGTTAAACAAAAAAAAATTTTGTTTTTAGTTTTCATGAATAGTCTAGTTTTCTAGAGGCTGCTTAAGTTAATATTATCTTAAAAAAAAGGATGCCCGATGGCGGACACTAATTCTCAGAATTGGTACATCTTAAACAAAAAATTTCAATGGGATTACTTTCAGATAACGCCGTTGCAAGACAATCAACCACTTTAATTAAAAATTAAAATCAAAAAACAAAATGGCGGAGATTTGAATAGCAAGTTAAAAAAAAAACGACTTTTTTAACAATTTTTGCATGTCAAAATTAATTTTCTGACTGGTGGTTAATGTCTTGTGAAGGTGCTTTCTTTAAGTAATTCATTGGAATTTTTTGTCTTAGGTGTGCCAATCCTGAGAATTAGTGCCCGCCATCAGACACCTTTTTTTGAGTCGTTAACTGAGGCGCCCTCTAGAAAACCCTCTAGCGCCCTCCTTTTAGTTCATGGGAACTGAAAATTTTTTTGTTTAATTCAAAGATCAAATAATATTTAAAAATCATGTTCGATTCTAATGTATGTGTTAGTACCGTTTGAATTTTTTTTATTTCATAATCATCACTACGATGATGATTATTACAATTACAATCTGGTCATAAGTGACCAATGAGCAATTTTAGTTTAACCTAAATTACTACTGCTCCTTAAAATTAAGAGCTTACCCCATAGCTTCTCTTATCTTAACTAACAAGATAGTGTACTACTTTAACATACACACGTGCACAAGTACTATGCTCTGCTTTTTACTATCACCTATCACTCAAACTAGTTCAAAAGGCTTTGTCCTCTTCAATCTTCTAGTTTGCCCAGTAGTATCGAGGAGCTGGATTGCCTCAATATTCTCGTACCTATGAAGTCGTTGCTCGTGACTTCCTGCCATCTTCTTGATGATTATGTCCACAGTTTCCATTCCTAGGTCCTTATGGAGGTCACTGTTTGTCACATACAAAGGAGCATCTACAATATTTCTCAGTATTTTATTCTGGAATCTTTGTATTATTGTCGTATTACTTGGTCTAGTACACCCCCATAGTGGGCATGCATAAGTCCATACAGGTCTCAATATTTGTTTGTAAAGTAATAACTTATTATGTATTGACAATGTGGAGTTTCTTCCAACTAGCCAATACATTTTTTTGTACCTTATATTTAGTTCTTTTTTTTACGTGAGCCTTCCAGCGTAGCTTTGCATCTTATGTTATACCCAAATACTTAGCAGTATCTGCCTATGGTCTTCTTCTTCTTATGCCGTCCGCATTAACGGAGGTTAGCGACCACATTTTTAAAAGCTTCTCTGTCTTTTGCAACGTGGAATAAATCGTCTACAGTCATATTTGTCCAGTCTCGAATATTTCGCAGCCATGACTTCCTCTGCATATGGTACTTGGATATTATTGATTATAACTGGTATACATATATTGTATTTTTTTGTTGGTGAAATTAACATGGACAGATTTAGCTTCATTCAGCCTGATTCTCCATTTTTGTGTCCATTTATGGATTTGGTTAACTGCTGTTCGGACCTTGTTGGTCGCTTCTTCACTAGCCGTTCCTACTGCTTGGATAGCTGTATCATCAGCAAAGGTGGCAACTATGTTGTTATCCAATACAGGTATATCACACGCTTATAGTAGGTATAGGACCGAACTCAACACACTGCCTTGTGGAACACCTGCTTAAATTTATGAATCAAGTGTGATTAAATTCAAATTATGAATTAGTGAAAGTTTGATTTAAGCATTTATTAAATATTGTCATAAAGTTTTTATTTCAAAATTTTGAATGCTAGCACACTAAAAGAGATAAAAAATTAGGTTAGGCTTATTTGTTAATATAAATTAAACTATATATTTAAAATAATTCCTATATATTAAAGATTCTATAAAATCTTTCAAGTAAATCACATGAAGGGTACAGGGAAAAATCCAGATATATGTCACTTAAGAATTAGTCAACAACCGGATCGACTCCAGGTATAGAATATTTTGCATAATATTTACAAGAAACAAGACCAGTAAAAATCAACCAATCAAATCAAGGCATAAGACAAGGAGACACAGTATCTCCAAAATTATTTACAACTGCCCTAGAAGATATCTTTAAGTCAATAGACTGAGAAAATAAGGGAATCCCTATTAACTGAAGATACTTAAACCATCTTAGATACGCAGATGATGTAGTACTAATAGCCGACACGTGAGATGTACTGAATACGATGATTGCAGAGTAACACAAAGAATCCCTATAAAAAAAGAACTGAAAATGAATTTCAGCAAAACTAAACTAATGTCAAACAAAGATGACAAACCCATGATAAACATCCAAGGGACAGAGATAGAACACGTAGATTAATATACATATCTAGATCAAAATGTCAAGGTAAGGAAAGAAAATCAGACTACCGAAATAAGCAGACGTGTAAAAATGGGATGGCAGCATTCGGAAGACTCTCATATGTACTTAAAAATAAAAATATACCTCAAAGACTGCGAACCAAAGTGTTTAATTCCTGTATCCTACCTGTACTAACATATGGAGCTCAAACCTGGACATTCACTAAAATAAACATAGAGAAGATCAGAAAAACTCAGAGAGCTATGGAACGACAGATGCTGGGTATCTTACTCAAAGACCATAAAACCAATGAAGACATTCGTAATAGAACAAAAGTAAAAGATGCTGTCGAAGAGGCAGCTAAACTAAAATGGAAATGGGCTGGACATAACGAACGTCTTAAGGATGGCCGATGGAATAAAGAAATCGGGAATTGGCGGCCATATGAAGCCAAAAGACCAAGAAGAAGACGCAAATGCACTGGAACGACGATATTAAAAGAACTGCAAGACCAATGTGGAAACGTCTTACAAACAACAGAGATGAATGGCGAGAATTAGGAGAGGCCTATATTCGGCATTCCGAATAGAGAAAATGGCTTAAAAAATGTCACTTTTTATTGAAAATCTCGGTAGATGCACTATTAAATTTTTCGAATGATGACCTATGTTTTAGTGTACTAAAACTGGGAAAAAAACTACCGTAGTATGCCGTAAAACAATGTCTAAAATATAGCGTACCGAATAAAAATCAGCTTAGTCCAAACGTCCAGGGGAAAAAGCAGCGATGTCATGTAAAGAAACCAGCTGATTCAATATTAATTTTTAATAAACGTGCCAGTATTGTACTCTAACCTCAAATGTGTTAGTTCTTGTTTTATTTGTGTGATTATTAATAAACGATTATATTGATTAGAGATCCTCGTCGAAACGAGAATACTGCCAGTTTCCATGATGTAAGTTATGCGTATCGAGTTCGAGTTTGCGATTGTGATATTCCGGTGTATGCCAAAGGTTTTTGTTAGATTCGTGGGATTACAAAAAATTAAAAAATTATATAAAGGATAGCCTCAAACGAAGTGGTGCAGCTCCTAAGGACAGACGTGGAAAGCATAGTGCAACACATAGGAAGCTAGACGATTTAACAAAAGGTTTGGTCTGTGACCACATCAAAAGTTTTGAGGGTCGTCAGAGCCACTATAGTCTGAAAGATACAAAAAAGACTTATTTACCAGAAGAATCGGTTGCAAAATCTATAAAACGTTCGCCTTGGCTGTTTCTAATACCTAACCCATAGTTACCTACCTTTTGGATGTTATCATTTCTTGTTTCTCCTACATTAGCGTTAAAATCGCCCATGATTATGAGTGGTTCTTTAGATGAAGTATTTCTTATTGTGTCTTCAATAACGGAGTATACGTCTTCTACTTTATTGTCTAAAGCGTCTGAGGTTGGCATATAGACCTGAAGTATGTGCATTTTGTTTGGTGATAAATAAATAAAAAATAAATACAAAACTATATATTGACAAAAACTAAATGTATAGATTTTTGTTTACCTGTTAAAAACAAACAATATTATTCTAATTATTATAACATAATAAACGTTTAAAATCACCTTTTCCTTATAATATACTCTAGTACTTTATCAATCCCTTTTTATCCTCATCTAAACCCACACATTATTCAAAGCACTTAGCTTTTGTTAAACCTTCTTTTAGAATAACTTTTGGATATCACCTCGTAATTACTCTGATCCCAACACAACGATTTTCATGCAAGGTTGGGCATAGGGACAGTCAGAGATAGGGACAAGGTTTCAGGGTCATCTCCCTATCGTTACCGGAGACAGTTTGTCACAAGGAGTTGGTATCTACACGCTATCACACGTATAATAAATGTATCAATGTAGAAGGAACACACTACGGGAGTATTTATATGTTACCATTACGAGGGTCACGAAAAAGCTCCTGGAATAAATTCATTGATTAAGGTTTTTTATTTTTTTTTTACATTGATTAATGCACTACAATTCTGTGGTTGGATTCTTGGAATTTTATATTTAATTCAATTATTACTATGTAGTTCGAGATTGGTCCGATTTTCAGTATATTTATTAAGAAATAAGAGTTGTTTAAATGAATACAAGGGACAAATTAATCTTTTTTTTTGCTTTTTGACTTTTTTTGGAACCTTTAGCCATGTAATTACATAGAAATATTATTACATAGAAATATTAGTACTTATTCGTATAGGATTGTACAGGAAGGACACTTATCACGCTAATTGCGTTTATCAGAGCGATTGTATTATAACACACAAGCCTTTAACCACAGTTAGATAGGTGAGAAATATAAAGATACACATACAAAGGAAATATACATTCAAACTAGAAATTTTTCAATTTTTATCAGAAATATAATTAGTTTTATAATTTTTGTATTATATTCAAATAAAGTTTATTTAAGTTTAACACGTTAATCGCCACGACACCCGACATTTGGGTTTCAGATCCTGTGGTCGTACACACCCCGACACCCATAGGGCAACCTTCACTACTAGCGTTAACATAAAAGCCTGTAACCCAACTGCCGTGCTTCGAAACCCATTTATCTATATGAAAATTTTTACAGATGGGCCTGGCAGGTAATACTAGTGATTGAGCTCGGCACTTTTTATGTGCCGAGATTATATCATTAAAGATTTTTCAAAAAAATTGTAAGGATTTATGAAAAAACATTTTTATTTTAATTAAATAATACAAACAGTTTTTATTAATTATACAGAATAATCGTGAACGTCAAAAAAATATGACAAACAGTAAAACTTATTACAAGCATCACATGAAAATTTTGATTTTGGTCCCTCTTCTGAGCAGTTTTTCGGCCTTCTTCAGCGCTTATTTTCGCATAACACTACACATTTTCGACGGTCTTTTGAAGCAACTTCATGTAAAATATGCTTTATGTTGTCATTTTCCGGCACCTTCGTGACATCCACTTCATGCATTTGTAACATACTTAGAGCAATGCTCTGTCTAAAATCCGTAATTGATATTTTGGCCTTTGTCACCATTTTATATATTATAAGATTTCAACTGATCGGATAGATCTATGAATGTTAGTGGTTGTGTCAGTATGAATAGTGCTGAGACAAAGAATATCACGTTTATCCTGCCATTTTAAAACAACTACCACTGTATTACTTTCTGTTGCGTAAATTTCTCCTTTATTTAATTTTTGGGTCTCTACATCCTTTGGATTGTTTTTTCTACTTTTCCTTAAAGTACCGACAACATGCATTTTACGCTTTTGTAGTTCATGCGCTAATGCGACACTAGTATAGTAATTATCTATATATAAAATGCGTCCGTGATCTAAAAGTGGCAACATAAGTGATAAAACAGTCGAAACTGAAGCAGGTTTATCTGAATTTTTATCTTGTCCACAGTATATTTTGATATCGTATATATAGCCGTCTTTACAACAGAGTTTATGCAGTTTTATTCCGCATTTGAACCTCTTATTTTTGATATATTGTCTGAATGACAATCTCCCTCTGAAGGGTACCAGTGTTTCATATATGCAGACAGATTTCTCCGGAATATAGACCTCTTTGAATTTATTGGTCAAGTTTTCTAATAAAGGGTTTAGTTTTCCCAAACGGATATTTTTATCAACCGTTTCATTATCGTTGAAATGTAGCATTCTGAGAATTAATTCGAATCGGTTTTTTAACATTTTACACGATACATGATTGCTATATAATGGATTCTTAGATCAGTAATCCGTCATTTTTGGAAACCTTCCTAGACCCATATACATTACAATTCCAAAGAATGTGGTAATTTCGTCCCTATCTCTATCTTTCCATCTGTGTAATCGCGAAAAAACTGCCATAGGTTTGTTTTTGGTTTGTTGAGCATATCTCTTGGTCTCTACTACAATCAAATCCAGAAGTTTATCACTGATATATATCTTGAAAAAATCATATGGTGCCTTTGTTATAAAACTCTCAGCTATCTGTGTTGTAATACCGATATAATCTACATCAAAATTGAAATTTTTTAAATGGAAACCATTCGGAGGAAACCAGTGTAGTTCATCTTGTAAAAGCTCTTCATCATTTTCATTTTCAATTTGCATGGGAAAATTGCTATATTTACCTTTTAGTTTTTTTTTTCTCGGATTTATTTCTTCTAAAAAATCATCAGAATCACTACTTGAAGATATATTGGAGTGTAATACATTAGACCTTGCAGTGTTTATAGCTGTTTCGCAGTTAGTAGTGCAAACTGAAGGTATTGAGGTGTTAGGCGGAAGCTCATTAATAGAAATCTTTGCTTTTATAGGGAACCTAAAAGTGATTATGTTTTAGTTCAAAAATTCCTGAAGGTTGAACTATAGTTGTAGAAACATTGAAACGTTTTATTTAGATTTAAAAATGGTTAACTAGAACTGAACTACATACAAATATTTAATCCTTAAGCCGTAAACAACACAACAAAAAGAAAAATAAGTAAATAAGTTTTTTGGTGATATGTTTCACATAATAATTTACCTTTTTTAATTTTTTCTTCCTTGCTTCTAAATTCAATGCACTTTCATCAGACTCAATATCTGATGATGAATTACTGGGCAAGTAATCATCTGAAGTATTATCTATGAAGTCTAAAGTCTCTTGTTTGTCGTCTGATAACTCATTCCATAATTTCAAAAGTCTCTCTTGCTCCTTTTCGTAACTTTTTTCTATTTTATTACAACACAAAACACAATACAATTTTCTATAATTTACAACCAACCTTATTACGCGCCGTAACTTCAACAAATGGATTGTAGACTAAACAAAACAACTGCAATTTTAGCACACACAGACTTATTAGAACCCAAAAAAAAATGACAACCGATACTCGGGTTTCGCGGCGCTCGGTCGTCTGAGGATCTGAAACCCATAAGTAGGGTGTCATTTTCAAAATACATTTTTAGAGAACTTTTTTAACCTAGCGCTTTATAACAGCCAGTACATCATAGCCGAGGTAAAAACCCAATGATTTACTAGAAAAACTAAGTTGGGCCTGGGGGTGGGATATTTTTTGCTTCATTTGGGCAATTAACGTGTTAAGTGCCACTTTGAGAAATTTGGTCATTTGGATAGTGTAGATATCACTGTAATCAGAAGGTTTGAAATCATTTTCTTTTGTCCAATGAGTCCTTTCATTACTTTTTTGTTTCAGTTCGACTATATCGCCTTTGGTTTCATGTGATGTCTGGTGTTAGTGTTGCTACGTACCTGTGATAGGGAGTTTCATTTGCTTGTCAGATGTTACCTGAGCATACGTGATGTTGGGTTGTATATATTGTTCAGATTAAATATTGTTAGAGTGAACTTGCTTTGGACAAAGTGCCGAATATTTTTTCTGCTGTAATTCTTTGTATTTTGAACAGCCCTTGTAGTTAGCTGGATGATTGCCTTCACAGAGTATGCATTTAACATTATTGGACCTTTCTTTTCCTGGGCATTTGTCGCGTGGTCTCCGGAACACTTAATGCAGCGTGGCCTATTATTACTATATTTCTTTGTATGTCTGTATCTTTGGCATCTAGTGCTTTGTGGAATATCGCTTCTCTGTCGCGGTGCTTCAAATTTTATCTTGTGGTGAAGTAGAAACTTTAGAATATATGGTTTTGTTGTTTCGTGGTGGTTTAAGATTAACATAAAAATAAAATTCCAACGGGATTACATTCAACAACAACAATCAACAATTACATTGACATAATGCTGATACCTAAAGCCTACTTTAGTAGTTGCAGTTATTTCAAATGTGCTTATTACATAATATACAGGGCCTATTAACAATTACAGCCATCTACTGCCCACTATGGCATAATATAAACAAACAACACTTTACACAATTAATTGATATGAGATTGAATGCTCGAATAAATGAACTTTGAAAAATAAAGGCAGATATCGAGCACAGTTTTATTAATTAAATCTTGCCCAAGTACTTTCGCTCCCTAGAGCATCCTCAGGGGATCTAAAATAAGCCAAGAAACGTTTATTTAAATGAAGAAATTGATTAACCTCGATAAAAACTCGAAGTTAATGGATGATAAAAGTTTCTAAAATAAATAAATAAATAAATATTGTTAAATATTGTCTGACGACAATTAATTTATTGTAAGTATATTACAGATTGTAAATATATTGGAATGTTAAAAAAAAGTTTAATTGTTACTGCTTGTAATTTAAACAAATAAGTGCATGTACTTTCACAAACCTGGAACATACCAGAGACTATAACTAGTATGGTATATTTGGAGTGCTTTTTATTAACCCTAACAGAATTTTTAAATCTTTAAATTTGATGCAGTCAAGGTTACGTAAATTAGTTATTAACTAATTCTAGAATAAAAATCCACAAGGAAACAAAGTTCCTGTATTTGGCTGTATACCATATATTAAAAAATTTTTTTTGAATAAAATCCTTTATAAAAGGTATATAAAAAACCCAGTTGGGCTATGTTGAATTGACAAAACGTTTTCGGAATAAGTATTCCATCATCAGCGTCCTAAAATAGTATTTAACCACTTAATTAAAAAGAACATGAAGTAATTTAAGTTATGACTAAGGTTAATGTAAAATGTGGTTAATACTTACTAGTTAATACATGGATGTAGCCACTAAATATGTGGGTAAAAACCCTTTAAAAATTATTAAATGAAATTTAGTTTAAATTATGTCTAATTTACAGTTAAGATGGTAAAGTTACCGTTGGATTGGTAACATGGCGACATATGACTCTACATTAAGTTGCAAGTCCTGAGACGGTATGTCTACGAGGACTTTATCAAAGCAACTGATTGAAATGACAATCTTGGCAGGTTATGACGGAAGTTATGACAGAGCAGTCAGTGTAACTGTATATGTCTATTTAAGACAGTAGCCAACGTTGTTTAAAATTGTGAAAGTTGAAATAAAATAAAATTATAACAGTATCAACCATCAATGTTATTGTTATAAATTATGTATGTGAAATGAAATTGTGGTGAGAAAATTATATGATTATAGTTAGACAACCAACTATACAGTGTCAAGTGGTGTGATGAAAAGATTCTGATATAAGGCCCTTTATGTTTTAATAACATTTGGTACCTGGAAAATGGAAACTAGACACAGGTGGAAAGTTGGGTTCTTGAAAAAGTATAGGAATTAATATATTTAATATGTGAAGATGTTATTCAATGAATGAAATAAAACTATTATGATATAAAGTTCATGTAAAAATTGACTTATAACTCAATTATATTAGGCCCTGTATGTCAAAAAGCAACATTTGGTACCTGGAAAATGTAAAACTTCTTGAGTTACAAGTTCATGAATATAAATATCTGATTGGATGTTGACAAACTGAGTGATGTAGTTATATTTTGTGTGTTGACAAGTATATGAAATGGACAAAATTTGATGGTTGAAAGTGGTTTTGTAATATATTGGTCGTAAAGTACTCAACTTATAACTTGAGAAAAGGCCCTATCTATTATAAAGCAACACTAGGTACATAGGAAAATAAAAGATTAAGTTATAAGTTGGTAAGTTGAATGAACTATTGGTCTATATTGAATATAATAGTAAAATGAAATTGTTGTAGGTGGCTCTGTTAAATTTGAGTAAAGAGAATGAAAATTAAGGTGTTTTGAGAAAATTGTGATAAACGGATAGACTACGGAAGGCTGAGGTCCCCAGAGAACCGAAGCCAAACACTGAGGGAATTGTGTAGAGAAGTAAAATAAGAATTTAATAATATGGAATGGGTGGTGGATGAAGGATGATCTGATCTGACTTTGGAAGTGTCGAAATAGAAGCATGGAAAGTGTTGGTTATAGTGATTAAGACATGAAGTTTGGGTTGAAAAGAAAAGAGTGGGATAGATGGAAAGTAGGATGTATTGGAAGAAAGGTTTTTAGAGTGAACTAAGGAAGATGAGTATTAGGTGAACTAATAATGAATATAGATTTTAATTGTAGAAGTAAATTGGGGATGTGGGTTAGGAGAATAGTTGGCGATGGAGGGGGAGAAAATCTCGATTGAATGAAACATGACGATTAACGCAATTTGGGCTTTTTTGTTTTTCTTTAAGAATTTCAAGATCTTCGTATAAATCTAATTTAAGGAAATTTTTTTGGGAGATATTGTGGATAAGTGAAACGTCTTCTGGGATATTGAGGGTGTGGTTGTGTTCTTTGTTTTGCAGGGAAAGAGACCAGTTGGAAAGCCAAGAAAGCGCTGGGAAGACACAGTAAGCAGCGACGCACAAGCACTTTTAGGAGTCCGTGTATGGAGAAGAGCAGCCACAGACAGACAAGGGTGGAGGCAAAAAATAAAGGAGGCCAAGGCTCATTTTGGGCTGTAGTGCCGTAGAAGAAGGTTGTGTTCTTTGAGATGTTGGGAGAAAGTGGTAGTATTTTCTCTTTTTATGTGCTCTAGAGAGCGTGAAGAAAGAGATCTGCATGTTCTACCTATGTAGGTGGCATTGCAATCTGAACATTTAGACTTAAATGTTCAGCATAGGCAGCTGAGCATAGGCAAAAACTTTATAGGCCTGTGAGAAGATCCATTTTCCCTTTCAGGTACTAGAGAAGTAGATTAAACGCAGAATTGCATTGAATATACCTAAAAGTCGTTAGTTTTAGACACTTACCCGATATTTCTTTTAGAATCTTGTCAGAGATTAGGTCAAAACCGGGAGCTTTTTTAATGTTGATTTTTTTCATTACTGTTTCTTTTTTTATTTGGTTTGCTCTAAATCTCACGTGAAGCCATTTGAAACGGTGCTGTTAGGAATTTTAATAATTCTGTTTCTTCCTCTGTGGAGACTGTAGAAGGATAGAGCATAAATATTAAAGGCCAAAATATTGAGTAAAACGTTTTAGAAAAAGATGGCTGGAAGAGATGAAGAAGGAAAAAAAATAGTAAGAGGTTAAAAACTGACAAGTAACAGAAAAAAACCATGAACAATGGGCGAGAATTGTCGAGTTATGGGCCTTAGCGGTCTAGGTTAACATTATATAAAAACTTTTGATAAATCTATATATTTCTTCTTTATAACTAATGTTTTTTTTTTCAGAATACAAAAGAAAAGCAATGACTACATTTCGATCACCGGCTACAGGTGAATCAACATGGAGAATTACACCACAACCGAATTTTCTCTACCTGGTGCTCTGGAGAACAACAGAACTACACCGATTTATACTCTTGGACCCGAATTTTTTGCTCAATGGTAAGTACCTACTTAAAATATAATCTTGGTTTGCACTTTAGTTTATAAATGAATATAGTTCCAGAGGTGAGCTTTTAAGCCGTGGTAGTCAAGTGGACAAGAATATTCCAGGATTGATCCAAGATGAATTAAGGATATAGTCTTCTCTTGTAAATATTTTATTATCAAGCGTAAAAAAGTGTTCTTAAATCTCCGGTAACAATATAACTTTAAAAAATAAATGATTGATCATATTTTACTTCCACCACAACTTGTTTCACGATGACGGAGAAACTGATTAGAATTAGGTTTTTATCTTTAGAAAATTGGTAGAATTTAAAACATATAATTAAGGCTTAACGTTTGAATATTCCCAATCTCTTTTGAATGCTAAACTCTTTTATAAAAATAACATTTACTACAGTAAATGACAGTTTTGTCATTTTCCTCGTCACAACGGATTTGCTTGAAAATTGGGATTTAGCTTCCTCTACTTCACTTTGTTAGTAAACGCAATGTTTTAACATCATCGGCGGAGATTATCAACATGGTCTTCGCCTAAAGGACGATACAAGAACCAAATAGATTATATTCTTGTCACTAAGCGATGTAGGAGCTTAATAATCAACGTGAAGAGACAACCAGCTGCAGACTGTGGTTCCGACCACAAAAGGTTACAAACAGAACTTCGCAGTAAGTTACACAGTAAAACAATCACAAATAAAAGACAAAAATTGATTCCAAAACACGCGGAAAAGTTTAGAGAAGCATTAGCAGTAGCTGACCTACCAGTGACTACCGGAGAATCTGACAAAACATGGGAATACACAAAGAAATGGATCTCTGAAGCCATCAACAATACTAATCCCAAAAACAAATCAAATTCAAAACAAAAAGAAATAGAGATATGCACCATAAATACAACTATAAAACACTTGTGCAGAATGGACAAAAATAATTATATTAAAAAATATGTCTACAACTAGAGGAACATACTGACCGCCAAGAATCTCGAGAATATTTTTCAGAAGTCAAGTATCTAGCGAGAGAATTCAAACCGCAGACACAGACCATCAAAGATAATAGTGGAAATACCATTACAAACCCAGACGGTATGGCAGAGGTGTGGAAACAATATTGCGAAATACTATTCTCCAACAACGACCCAGACAATAGGAAAAAAGTTATGAAAAAGAACCTCAAATATTGATATGAGAAATTGAGGTGGCAATTAAAAAGCTAAAATTTAGAAACGCAGAAGGAGAAGATGGAATAACAGCTGAAACACTCAAATACATGGGAGACTTAGGAACGAAAGTAATGCTTTGAATTTGCAATAAGATCTGGAATACTGGAAAGTTGCCAAATGACTGAGGTAAACTCACGTTTATTCCCATATATAAAAAAGGTTCACCGACAGATTGCTGTAATTACCGTACAGTACAGATAAAATCAATTCTCTTCAACAAAATCCCCAATAATAATGCGGATTCGTCCCAGGTAGAGGAGCAGTTTAACATAGAAACATATTTACGCTTTCTTGACTATTCCAAGGCCTTCGATACCGTAAAATGGGATAAAATGTGGCATATACTGAGAGAAATGGGTACCAAATGGTAATGTGGTTTCGAAAAAATTCAAATTAAAATCTGTAGTTCGACAGGGATACATAATATCCCCTATTCTATTTAATAGATAGTGAACATAATTATGCCTAAAGTTTTTGAGGAATGGCAAGGTGGAGTAACGATAGGAAGAAGAAAAATCAAAAACCTACGTTATACTGATGACACTGTTATATTGTCGTCATCGCCAGAAGAACTTTAACAAGTTATGAATAGGCTAGGCATGCTTAAACACATACATTCAAAATATGTTCAAATTCCGGAAATAGATAAATTGACTAATTCTAAGCAACTTTTGTTCGATAGGGTTTTTTCACTATGTCAATACTTTTTGAGTTATTTGCGAGTAAAAATGTTAATTTTTTAAAATAAAATCCACGTTTTCAGACGGTTTTTCACAAATAACTCACAAGGTAAGTATTTCTCGAAAAATATTTCCTGGCAGAAAACAAAAAAAATCGTATACCTATGAAGTCTGTAGACTCACTACTTGTAGAGTTATAGCTCATGAAAAGTAGGTTTTTGTTTATGAAATTCTTAATAGAATATTTCAACGTAAAATTATCAAAAAATGAAACACTTTTCGCGGAAAACTCATAAAAGGTAGGGTCTGATTACAACGGTGTTCTCGAATTGAGGACCGCTACCTGAACAGCCAAAATAAGTGCACCGAATTACGGACCGAACGAGATTTTAATAAGTAAGGAAATATTTAATAATAAAATATTATTTTAGATTTAGTTTATTTTGAGCTGTCTTGAAATGTAGTCAAAATGTGTGAAATTAAAATGATCTTAAATGAAACTCGTTACTTGTGTTGGATGATTATAAGTATCCTGGAAAAAAAGTGATTAAAAGTGGTGAAAAGTTTTGGACATGGTCCATAACGTATGGTAAATAAATGTAACGCAACATTGTTTACGCTTGTCTAGGTTAGGTTGGGTTAGGTTAGGTTAGGAATAAGGGAAAACAGTGATGCTATGAATTCTTTAACAAGAAAAGATATTACCTACGTAAGAAATAATATGTATTTCAACCTGTATTTCCGATGCGAAAGTGTAAATATTAAATGTAAAGATGTGTAACGCTTTTATGTTTAAAATATTGTTCCTTAAATAGGCAATAAATATCTACGATTATTGGGATTCGTACTTTTAATAACATTTTATACCTTCTTGAAGTCTTGGTCCTCAATTCGTGCGATTTTTTCAGGTATAAAAGTAAAACCTTACTTAAAATTTCATTTTGGTCCTCAATTCGTGTCTGCCCGTTTACAAGACCCCTTTAATATTGTTACTTTTTAATTTTTGGTTTAAAATATGACTGTATTTTCAAATTCATTTAAATGTCAATCAATTAATTTTTGCTGAGTATTTTTAAGGAAGTAAGTATATTTTGTTCGTACTGTTAGTGTCTGAGTAAAGATTTCCAATTAAAAAAAATAATATATCCATAATTATACCTTTTTAAAAGTTTTTTGGCATCCTTGCTTGAGTTTCCATTAATATGGAACCGTAAATATAATGATTTCCATAAAGCCCTTCGATTTTATACCCTTTCTACAGCGAAACAAACATCGAAAACAAACCCAACCGAGGTTCATTACCTACATTAGCTTCATAAAAGTTGATTTCAAACAAATGCTCCAAATGATCGCGGAAAAGTTACAAAAGCAGAGCTACCACCAGACAACTTTAAAATGAATGTGTGTATCTCTTTTTGTACAGTGGTACAGGCAAAAGGGTTAACATTTATAATGAAGTAATACGAGTTTAACTTGGTTCAGAAACTAAGCTTTAATTTACTATATTTTCTCTGAAATATACATAAATATCATTAGAAATATATTTTTTATTCAGGAAAAAAACAGTCTCATCTACCACAATGGTCATTAGTAGCGAATGCATAATATATATATATATATATATATATATATATATATATATATATATATATATATATATATATATATATATATATATATATATATATATATATATACACTCGCGATCATAAAATCCGGGTCATCTTGAAAATTTTAAGTTTCTTAAATATTTTTGCCTCTGGTGCAGTAATAACCTTTTTTTTGGCATTTTTTGGCATTTTGGTATTTTTTATTTGTCATCAATGTTTGTTTTGAAAGAAAAAAAAAGTTTTTTATTGTTTTTATTGAAAAAAACAGAAAACAAATCAAATTGTTGATAAAACAGACATACGAAAAAAAAAATGGAAAATACAGAACGTGGTAAAAAATCAGTGAAATTTCAATGACCAATATCGTGTATTGCCTCCGCTTGCTCTAATAACCTCTTGCAGATGACGGGGCATACTCTCAATTTTTCTCCGAATTACATGTTGTGGTATGTTATTCCACCCTCTCACTAACAGATCCTTAAGCACCTGTGCGTTGTTAGGAGGAGGTGTATGGGTTTGAATACGCTTTTTCAAATCGTCCCAGAGATGTTCGATGGGATTCAGGTTCGGAGACCTAGCTGGAAAGGGGACCCTCTTAATTCCAACTTCGTCCAAGTATTACATACTGATCCTGGCAACGTGCGGTCGCACATTGTCCTGCATAAAAACGGCGTTTTCTCCAAGCCCTGCCATGTTGGGCATAACATGCTCTTCCGGAATCTCCGTAATGTACCTTCGTGCAGTTAGGGACCCATTTTCGATGAAGGGTAATTCTGTGTGGAAGTCGGAAGATATACCTCCCCAAGCCATGACCGAGCCTCCACCAAATGGCATTCTTGGAGCAATGCAAGCTTGTGAAAATCGTTCACCGGTTCTCCTCCAAACTCTTACACGTCCGTTGGATCCAGTTAGGCAGAAACGGGATTCATCTGAGAATAACACTTTGCTACAATCGTTAATTCCCCCTTAGCGCGTATTGTCGAGCAAAAGCTAGTCGTGCAACTCGAGGCACCCGGCGAAGTGGTGGTCCTCTAGCCATTACCCGAGAAGACAGTCAAGAGGAACGAAGTCTTCTTCTGACTGTTGCAACACTAAAATTGCGATTTCGTACTTCCTCTAGACGATTTTGATGCATAACCGCAGTCGAGGTCCGGTTTCGTAAAGCCTGAAACACAAGGAAACGGTCATCTAGTGCCTTGGTCGTTCTTCTTCGTCCAGAGCCAGGTCGACTGGTTAGCAAACTTGCCTCCTGAAAGCGTTGAAGCACTCGTTGAACCGTAGAAAGGCTTACGCCAACAATTCTTGCGACTTGCCGTTGAGTGTGACCGTCTTCCACAAGTGCAACAATTTGTGCCGTTTCAACAATAGTCAAAGGCATTTTTGTCAATATGTGTGTGTGTGTGTGAGAGAGAGAGATGGCATTAGACAAAAAATCTTTTTGCCACAGAAAATTGTAATAAGGATGTTTAAATTTTTATTTTAGAATCGTTTATAAACTTGATTAGAATATTATATATAGATTTGTCAGAATAAGATAACAGATTGCTGATGTTAACTGGTAGGCTAATATTGAGATCAATTAAATCTAGATATAGGCTTCGAGTCTGTTCCCTATGATTAGGACAATCGAAAAATAAGTGGTTCAAATCTCCGACAGATTTACCATCACAAGGACAGAAAGGGGTTTCATAGATTCCAATCCTATGCAGATGCTCTGGAAAGAGGCCATGGTTAAGTTTTAACCGGGTTATTAACGAAGAATGTACTTTATTATAGTTAAAATTAAAATGGGGAATATTTTTTGGTAAGCATGGATGAATAGAAAAGTAATGGTTTCTTGAAGACTTCTGAACCTCTTTATATTTTGACATCCATTTTTCCCTGCCAATACTCCTGATAATAGAAAAAAGATCTTTAAAGTAGTAAAAATTTGTAATTTCTGATATCTCAGATGTATTTTTTGCCATACCATCCACTAATTCGTTTCCAATTACTCCATTATGTCCTTTAACCCAGAGTAAAGTAACTGTTTTTTTTGTGAATTTTAGATCATGTAATAATTTTTTGATATCAAGTATAATGGAGTTTTGAAAACTATCCAATGGATGGCTACGAATAGCTTGTAATACTGCCTGAGAATCTGATACTATTACGATGTTCTCACAATAATTAGTGACACACCAAGTTAGTGCTTTCTGTATAGCAGCAGCCTCGGCTGTAAAAATAGAACAACATTCAGGAATTCGATATTTCTCAACATAATTGCTGTTTGAAACAAAAAAAGCGAAACCAGTACTTTCAACAGTTTTTGAACCATCTGTATAAATTATTGTTAAATCTTCCCCTAATTTGCTTAGTATGGATTTGAATATAATATTAGTTAAAATTGGCAAATCTGAATAAGAGGGCATTATAATGGTTGGTTTGTCTATCAGAACTTCAAAGTCTTGTATGTAAAAAGGAAATTTTGGGAGCTGTAATATATAAGATTGAAATGAATTCGTATCGATAAAAGATTCTGCAAGAGGAGGAGAATTTTTTATTCTCCAATAAGAATTTGTTAAATTTTCTGTCAAAAGTAAACCTATTTTGTGAACCATAGTTGTATTAAACGATCTGTATGTTATTAGACGTTTGTTGGCTAACATTTGCCTACGTATGTGTAAAGGTGGTTCCTGGGCTTCTGCTAGAACTGCTTGGTTTGGTGAAGACATCATAGCTCCTAGACAAATTTTTATTGATTTAAATTGTATTCTGTCAAGAGTTAATAGATTTGTTTTGCATGTTGAACCGTAAAGAACACAGCCGTAATCCAGAATGGATCGTATGTAGGATCTATAAAACATTAAAGAGATATTTTGATCTGCACCCCATCTTTTTTTAGTAACGAAACGCAGAAGGTTAATTCCACGCTCGCACTTTTGTTTTACGTACTTTATATGGCTGGACCACAAGAGTTTTTTATCTAGGATCATGCCTAGATACTTATACTCTTCTGCTAAGGGGAAATTATAATCACCTATCTGGCATTTACCTGTGACTTTTTGTCTACGTCTAGTGAAACATACAATCGAAGATTTTTCTTGTGATATACTAAAACCCATTTGTTTCACCCACTTATCTAAGTTACTAAAGCTAAGTTTTAGATTCAACATACAATCTTCATAGGATTTATGGCTGGTATATAAACATATATCGTCTGCATATTGAATTATTTTGCATTTTTCATCCATCAAACCATGCAGATCTGCAGTATAAACATTAAATAATAAAGGACTTAGAATTGAGCCTTGTGGGAGACCGTTATATAATATTCTTGGACCGTGTAATACATTTCTATGGTCCCGTAAGTATATTTTTCTATTCACATACAAATTTATTATATTTACAGATAATCTTTTATCAATACCACACCCCACCATTTTTGAATATAATATATCCAAATCAACCACGTCATATGCACCCTTTAAATCTAGAAACAAACATAGCATAAATTCGTTTTTTGAAAAACAGAGTTGAATATCCGTAACTAAATGTATGAGAGCATCAATGGTACCTCGACCTCTACGAAATCCATACTGTGAGTAGGGAAAAACTGAACTACTTTCAATAAAATGTTCTAATCTAAATTTTATAAGCCTTTCAAAGGATTTTGTCACACATGATAATAGAGAAATGGGTCTATAAGATGATGGAAGTTCTGGGTTTAAGTTAAATTTGAGTAAAGGGCATATGATAATATTTTTTAAAGTATCGCAATATTCTTGTTTCAACCACCAACTATTAAAGATTTGTAAGAGAACATCTTTGGCATTTGACGGCAATTTGTCCAATATCTTATAAGTAAAACCGTCCAAACCGGGGGCTGTATTTCTGCTTTTTTTTAGTGCGAAATCAAGTTCTGAAGGAGTAAAAGGTTTTGACATGGAATCTACACTAGTATTAAAACGAAAAAATTCTTTAATTCTACCAACATTACCAGAGGCAGATGAAGGTGCAAGTTGGTCTAACATCTGTTTAATGAGATTTTCAGAAAGTTGAGGTTTTTTGTTGTACTGATAGTTATTGGAAATTGATCTGACGGTTGACCATATTTTTGAAAGAGGTGTGCTTTTGTTTAGACTATTTAAAAAATTTATCCAACTACTTTTTTTCTTTGTTTTAAATAATCGTTTGGTTTGGGCTGCTATATTTTTATAGTTTATGTAATTATTATAGTTACTTTGGGTTCGATACGCTTTCAATGCTTCTGATCGTTTTTTTATTATGAATGTACATTCCTCATCCCACCAATAAGGCCTTGGAATTGAGGGAGTAAAAGGTTTTTTTATGGGCATAGATTTGGAAGCAGCTAGAGAGATAGTCTGAAAGAGTAGGGCTGTCTTCTCATCGTTAGAAAGATTATTAGATGATAAAATTGTGGATAATTGTTTGTCTAAATCTGTCTGAAATAGCTTCCAGTCAGCGCGGCAATCGTTCCATTTTGTTGATGGATTAATTAGGAAAGAAGTAGGATTAATTTTAAGCTCTATTTTAATAGG
The DNA here is from genome assembly GCF_040954645.1 of Diabrotica undecimpunctata. NCBI lineage: Eukaryota > Metazoa > Arthropoda > Insecta > Coleoptera > Chrysomelidae > Diabrotica > Diabrotica undecimpunctata. The sequence goes on along the minus strand of NW_027311948.1, from coordinate 13,415 downwards.
AAAATGATCGGATCCCAATGTGTCGGGATATACTGACCAGTTTATACGATTTGTTAATGAGGCTGAGGTGATAGTCAAATCAACGGCAGAATGATTGCCACTCGCGGCGATTCTAGTAGGTGATCCGTCGTTTAGAGAAACTAATTCGAAAAAATCCATGCTTTCGACTAATATTCTACCATTACGGTCATCCGGGATCGGACCCCACATGTAATGGTGGGCATTAAAATCACCACAAAAAACTGTTTTATTATAATCGAATTGTTCAAATAAATGTATCCAATCAGTCTTTTCTACTCTGATGTCAGATGGTTTATATATAGACACAAAAGATATATTAATTTTGTTAAGTAAGACTGCACACACTTCTATTCCGGTATTAAAATTATAGTTAATGTTAATTATTTGATAATCAATGCCCTTTAGTATGAAAATGCCTACACCGCCATAGCCACTTTCACGGCATTTTGAAACAAAATTATACCCTTTTAATTTAAAGTCTATTTGGTTTTTCAACCAAGTTTCGGATAAAATTATAATATCTACATGAGAATTATTAATATAATTTATGAGACTATCCCTATTACTTACTAACGATCTACAATTCCATTGTAAAATATTTAAGGAAGATTGAGTAAGTTGACTGTGCATTTGGAAATTAATAATACGAGTGAATGCTTTCATTGTCACTCGTCGCTAAATTATCCGTTTCTCTGTTATTACCTGTTTCTTCTAAATTATTAGAAATAAGTTTTCTTAATTCATTTTCTAAATTGCATATAGGTTGAGATTGATTATTGGTATACATAAGTTGATTAATATGAGATGTGACAAGTAATATAAGTTTCTCTTTATAGTCAATAAATTCGTCCCTGTAGGGATTGGGTATTATAGGATTAGATTTAGGGGTAGGTCTTTTGATAGAAGTTGACGCAGAGGTATGGGGTAAAATTGGTGGAGAAGTTGCTTTACGTTTATTATTTGTAGAAATATGAATAGTTTTCCTTACCGGTTTATTTAATGTGAAATTAGGGACATTGTTAGACGAGGTAGGTAAACTGGGAAAATTGGAAGTGTTATTTAGAATAGAAAATCTATTATTAGTTATTATTTTTGCGTAACTTGGATTGTTATGTAATTGTTCTGCTTCTCTGAATGTTATATTTTCTGATGCCATTATTGCTTTGATTTTCTTCTGTTTTTCGTATATTGGACATTTTCTAGACAACGAGGTGTGATCGTTGGTTTTACAATATATGCAATGATTATTTTCATTACAAGTTTCTACAGTATGGGTGGTGACTGTACATTTTTTACATCTACTGTCCTTAGATTTACATTGTTTTGAGGAGTGACCATATCTGAGACATTTATAGCATTGCACTACCGGGTGTATGTATGGATCTACTGAAAAGTTGCATAAATTAATTATTATGTTTTGTGGAACCTCGTTTCCCAAAAATTCTACAATTATCATTTGTCTTGGTACTAATTGAGTTGTGCCATCGTTGTTCGTTACTTTTCGTTGCATCCTTTGAACATTTACCACTTGTCTCTCGGATATTATCGCATCCTTTAAATAATTCTCCGAAAAGAAAGTATCAACCATACGGACTATGCCCTTTCTATGTGTATAAAATTTTGGAATATAAGCTATAAGATCATTTTTATTTATTAAATCATGATTAATTATTTTATTTGCTATAGAATAAGTTTTAAAAATGACTTTTACCCTATTAATGCCAACTGTTTTTATATCAAGTACATCATTTTTAATGGACGAATCATTTAATAAAAAATGTCCTACCTTCATTGGAAATAACCTACCGATATTTTTATTTTTGTGTTCAATATATACAAAGAATGGGGCCTTATCGCTGGGTTTATACCGGTTTTCAAAATCAATTAAAGTATTTACAGACCTGTTATCATCAATATTAGTTTTTTCTGACGTGTTTACGGAATGTAATTCATCGGGCGGTCTATGACCTCCAATAGCATCTTCTTCCATACTTAGATTTTTTGGAATACCAAATTATGGGCCTAATTTGCACTAAACAAATTCACAAAATAACACAATAGCGATCACTATCAAACTCGCACCGACAGCAATATCAAAACAAACCGTTCTCTACGGCTATCGACTCGGGTATGTTAAAATGCATTTTTGTCAATATATAAACACTAATAATGGCACTAATAAACACTAATGGTGGCAATAATAAACGTTTGTCCGTTGCATTTGAACAGAAAGTCGAAGTACAAACGAGACATTTAAAACAAGCGGAGCTACAGGTAGCGTTCATTTTGGGAAGTGTGCACTTTACCGCGAAATCGGCACTATTGGAATTCTTTGTTACAAAGGAAACCGCAACAATTCTCAGAAACATGCATTAGTTTGTATTTGTGTTATTATTATTTACGATAAAGCTCCTTAAAAATGAATTATCGGTGATTTTCAAGGTGACCCGGATTTTATGATCGCGAGTGTATATATATATATATATATATATATATATATATATATATATATATATATATATATATATAGACCACATACCCGATATTTCCAACATATTTATATATATATTTTTATATATATATATATATATATATATATATATATATATATATATATATATATATATATATTTATATATATATATATATATATATATATATATATATATATATATATATATATATATATATATATATATATATATATATATATATAGAGGAATTACGCTTCTAAATGCAGCGTATAAAATATTTTCCACAGATGGCACCATATGCAGAACGGAGAGTAGGAAAATACCTGGCTGGTTTCAGATGTGGTAAATCGGCAATTCATCAGATTGCAACCCTGAAACAAATTTTAGCAAAATCACTGGAGTATGACATAGATAGTCATCACATATTGTAAAGAAATATTTTTGCCTACCACATAGGGTATTGCTATGGGGGCTGAAATTTGGGACAGAAGTTACTCAGGTGGAGATAGGGCAAGCAAAATAAACGATACTTGTGCGAACGGCACTCAGGGCTTATTTGGAGAGCTGGATCGTGGATAAGTGAATGGCAAGGGGATTAGATTGGGGCAACTACAAAAAATGAAACAAAGGGGTACTTACATGAATTTCCTTGATCAAATAGACAAACAAAACACAAGAGTTTCCTGTAGCTATTTAAAATGGGACGCCGCTTCGAGAAAACTTCCTGCTGGAGGAAAGAAAAGGTTCTTCCGTCCTAAAAAAACACAAAAAGAGGTTAGGAGACTTTTCTAAAATAAATAGACAAAATGGTTCAGAGAAATAAATTAAACATTTATTATTGTCTCAATACAAACAGTTACAAAATACAGATGGCACAAAAATTATATGATATAAATAGTTACAAAAATTTATACCAAAAATAACAAAGAAAACTTACATGTCATTATCCTTTTACAAACTCGGGAGATGCTACAAAACATGGCAGAAATAAATTATTACAATTAAAAAATATATTTTTAAATAAAACTATTCATAAAGTTTTTTTTACCTTTTTTAAAAAACACAACAAACCAATGTCAAAAATGATAAAACTAGCTGTCATAAAATTTATAATATTAATTATCAAAATTGAAATTCTTATGAAAGCAAGTATTATTAAAAAAAATGTCTGTCGTTACTTTCAAATTAAAACACAAAAAATTACCTTGATTGCACTAAATTTCTTTACTTAACATATTTTCTGAGGTCAGAAACTGGATCTATTAAAATTTCTAGAGGTAGATCTGTGATGACGACCAGGGATAAGAAGATGAGGCTTGAAGCTAGCACTGGCTGAAAAACAAACCTTGAAAACTCGTCTCCTTTAAAGACTGGAACAGGTACAACACAATAGCAACATGAGGTTATCTTCAAAAACTGTTGTAAAACGCCATTTCAAATCTCTCATATGAGATATGACATACAACAAAAAAATAGTGATTACTCGTTTAGAGTTGACACATTACTTTGAGTAAAAATCAGTTTTTCGTCGACAAATTTGCCGGCTTTTCGCAAAACTACATAACGACCGTTCCCTTGGACCAAATCTTTCAACATGACTTGAATTCCCTCGACCTCAATCTAATATCGGCAAGGGCTACAGTTTCCCCTACCTCTCCACCGATTCTTGTCATCAAAAAAAAAAAAAAAGTTTTAAACAGGCCTCAACTATCTCGCAAAGCGACCTGAAAACAACTTACTCTTAAATTTGTAGAAATAACACGTATTATATTGATAATTATAACGTCCTAGTTATAACCGGAATTTGGAAATCTTTTCTTTTGCCTCACAATGTAAACAGAGAATTAGGGGATTTGAATGTAAATAAAGACAACAAGATTTATATATATCCCAGGAGTTATTAGAACATTTTTATACTTGCATATCAATATTTTAAGTAATTTAAACATGCTACAATATTTATAGACTACAAAGTAGCCTACGACTCTGTGAAGAGTAGAGATCGAAGTTGACATAGTTGCCAAAGTATAAAAAAATCCTGAATCCATTTTAAATCAAATGGATTACATAATTATTGCAAAAGTGGATTATACAACAAAACGAATTAATATTTAATGTATATAAATAGAAACAAAACAAGAGTTAAAAATAATCTTATTAAAAATAATTTGTGCTGCTTGTATGTGTCGTATAAAGATGTAAAATAGAATACTAACATAGAATAGAATAAGTGTTATCAGTTTATGCCAAAATATCACCTTCGTTCGATTACAGTTACAGTGTGTTCCGAACAAATGTTCTTCATAAAAACGCTTTATAATGCATTTATACAAATTAAATGAAGTATATTATTGTGTATTTCTTTAAGTTAACATTAATATATTAACATTAATACGGTAAAGAGACAGTGATACTCGGAGTATATGCACCAACAGACGATTCTCCGAGAGTAGAAAAAGAACATTTCACGGAACAACTCCAGAATCAAATAGAGCTAATTAAAAAGAACGTGGAGATAATTATAGCAGGAGACCTTAACGGCAGAACCGGAAGGAAAGAAAACGATAAAGTAGTGGGGAGATTTGGAGAGGATGAACAAAACGATAACGGAGAACGTCTGATTGAATTATGCGAATTAAACAACCTAAAAATCACCAACGGATTCTTCAGACATAAAAATATTCATAAATATACATGGACGCAAGAAACACGAAAGCTGAAATCGATAATAGACTACATAATAATCAAACAAGATACCACAATAAAGATAAAAGATGTGCGAGTCAAAAGAGGAGCAGAATGTGGAACGGACCATAGACTATTGACAGCAAAAATGGGCATTAATTGGAAACATAACAAGACCCCCTCCACAGAAGAACCGTTGAACACTATAAGAGAAAAACAATACAATATAGAACTACTCCAAGAACAATCAATAAGAGAACTATACCAACAACGTCTAGACCAAAAATTAATAAAATTAAGATACGGCAACATCGAAGAAATATACTAGCATATAAAGGCGAGTATAAAGCAAGCAGCATTCGAAGCCTTTGGGGAAAAAGAACATATAACAAATAAACAGCACTATAATGAAATAAATGAACCAACAAAAAGAATAATTGAAGAAAAAAAGCAACTATACAGAAAATGGCTGATTACAAACAACGATGAAGTTTATAAAGAATATAGAGAAAAAGATAGAGAAGTGAAAAAACAAATAACACAGCAAAAGAATGAAGAATGGGAAAGAATCTGCTTAAATATTGAAACATATATAGGAGGTACAAGAACTTCGGAGTCATGGAAAGTACTGAGAGGATTGAAACAAAACTCAAAAGAAAAAACTAAATTGGGAAATATACAGGACAAAGAATGGAAGGACTACTACAAGGAACTATTAACAGAACAAACACCACAATTCATTGGAAAAGAAAACAGGCGAAGACGAAGCAGATTCCCACAACAAGAAATAGAAATAACAGATAGGGAAATGAGAACGGCCATAAAAGCAATCAAAAATAAGAAAGCACCGGGACCTGGAGGCATCTCACCTGAGCTTATAAAATACGGATCCAAAAAATTACACCGGATGATACAATGGATATTTCAGAAAGCCATAAATGGAGAACAGCTCCCAAAGGAATGGACGGCGGCATATATGACATCTATATTTAAGAAAGGAGATAGAAAACGATGCGAAAACTACAGAGGAATAAGCGTAATATCATCCATAGGAAGATTATATGGGAATATACTGCGAGAAAAGATAGAGCAAGCGATAAAAGGCAAAATCGGGGAGGATCAGGCAGGCTTCACGGCAGGAAGATCATGCATAGACCACATATACACACTGGAACAACTGTTGGAAAAGAAAAAAGCAAAAAATAGAGATATACACTTGGCATTTGTGGATCTGAGAAAGGCGTATGACTCTGTACCAAAGTCAGAACTATGGGAGGCAATGTACAAATTAGAAATACAGACGGAACTCATAGAAGCTACAAAAGCTCTGTATAAAGAAAATAAAGTGTCCATTAAAATGGGAACAAGAATCATAGGAGACTTCACCACAACAAAAGGGCTCCTGCAGGGTTGTTCCACATCTCCAACCCTATTCAAAATATACTTAGAGAAAGCCTTAACTACATGGAAAAGAAAATGCGAAGGCATGGGAGTACCGGTACGGAACGAATACCTATATACGTTAAGTTTTGCAGACGATCAAGTAGTGATTGCACAAGACCAAGACGACCTCAGCTACATGATGAAGAAACTACAAGAAGAATATACCAAGGCTGGCCTAGATATTAACCTCGCGAAAACAGAGTACCTATCTACAAGTGAAGAAGACATAGAAGATCTACAGATTGATGACAACGTAACAATCAAAGGAAAGGATAAATTCAAATACCTAGGGTTTTTAATCACGAAAAAGGCAACAACAGAGGAAGAAATTACACAAAGATTAGGACAAACAAGAACAGCAATCCGACAACTTAACTCAGTATGGTGGGATAGACACCTAAATATGAAGACAAAAACACAGATTTATAAAACATTAGTGCGAAGTATTATGACATATGGGGCTGAAAATTGGATCATAAACAAGAAAAACAGCAGTAAGATAGTAGCAACAGAGATGGAATGCCTGCGAAGATGCTGCAGAGTAACAAGAATGGATAGGAGAAGTAATGACGAAATAAAGCAAAGAACATCAATAGAAACAGACATACTAACATATATAGAACAAAAAAGACTAAAGTGGTATGGACATGTAAGAAGAGCTAGCGACAGCAGATGGATAAAAAGAATAACCGAATGGAGCCCCATAGGAAGGAGGAAAAGAGGACGACCCCGAAAATCCTGGAGGAACGAAGTAGACGACGCCATGAGTAAGAGAGGACTAAACGATGGAGAATGGAACAACAGAGAGAGATGGAAACGGTTGAGCGAGGGAAGGCAGTGAATACTGTAGAATCCCTAAATATATATAACATTAATACAAATCTTTAAATATTATTTCTACGCGTATATAACAAAATATGTAATGCCAGTGTACTCGGCAAAATGATTCTAAAAAAGAACACGCCTACCGCCTAAATATTTCGTGTTGGTATCATATGACCTCACGGGCTATGACGCGGATGACGTGCAACGGTAAGTAAATTAGATGAAGTATAATAACCTAAAACAACGATAAATAGTAGTTAGGGTGACTGTCAACAATATACTGCATTTCTGCTCATTTCCCTGAACTACAATAACGTTTCAGTATATTATTTCAGAATTCCTTAGATGCTTTACTATGTCGTCAATATGACAACTCGGTGCAAAAATGTCAACATTTAATTACTGTGCAATTAAGTTTAGAAATATTGTATACAGAAAATTGTGTATATTGTAAGTATAATTTTTAAAGGTACCGCCACTGGTGTGGTAGAAACCATGATCACAACTTTAAGTAAGAGGAAATAGAAATATCTGAAAAGTTACTGGAAAGCTGATTTTCTACTGTTACCACTTTATTTCGTAGAGCTTTATAATATCGTCACAATATGGTATAATTTTCAATTACGCCGCGTTAAACATGTTAGCAGACTGTAACTTCGTTAAAGTATTCCCATAATATTGGCAAATAGCAGGGAAATATGAGTTTAATGTTTTAAGGAAATGAACGCCACATTTCAAAAGTCATAAAACAGTAATCGGAGCATATGAAGGCAAGTTAATATGCTAATTTATCCAAAAGGAGATTGCTACATTTTGGGAAATTATTTGTTACTACTTAGTCTCAGTAAACCATCGTCGTAAAGACAAATATGATGTTTCATTGCAAAACTTAGTGGTAGTTCTCTTAATTATTTTGTAATAAGAAATAACAGAGAAATATTTAGGTCCTCAAAGAATAAATAAAAAGCGATGGATGACTGAGAAGATTCTGAGCAAAAAAGAAGACGGACGGGAGGTTTAAAAAATAAATTAAAATAAATCTTCTTTTTGTAGTGCCTACTCACTGCATTCCAAAACCTAACCTCTGTACGGCTAATTTTCTTAGGAGCTTTGCTATCTTTTATACATATAGGATGAAGGTTGTTCGAGCCTATTATAATCAAAGACATCTTGTAGGTATATATGCAAATTTCTTGATTTTTATCTAAAATGATGTTTCCCTGTTGATCTCGCAGTTTGCTAGCTGTGTTGTATTTCTGATGACTAGCTGCTCGTTTAACCTTTTTATGTATATTAAAATATTTTTTTGTTCCAACAACTCGACCTCTTCACACTGTGATTTTAACCAATTTTCTTTGGACTTTCGTATTTCGGTTCTTATTTGTTCTGAATATTGTTGCACATTCTTTTGTGTTCTTTGGTTATCTTCTTTCTGCCATAAGTTGCAGTATATTGTCATTCATCCAACGTTTCCTCTTCTCTTTCCTTTCTTTTAGATGTCTTATCTGATCTAAATAAGAGGTATAGAACAGCTGTACATCTATCAAACCCGGGGGCAGACATAAATTCTGATCATGTACTAGTTGTAAGTAATTCAAAGTCAGAATGAAGAAGGTTACAAGGAAGTCAATAAAGAAGTATGATGTAAGAAAATTGAAAGATCCCAATGTTTGACTGAAGGTTAGTGAAAATCTCAATACAAAGGTGCTAAAATGTAGAAACGCAGAAACTATACAGTAAAGTCTGACCATCATACATCAACACCTGAAGAAAGATACAGAGAAACAGACATCGCGGATGACCGACGAATACTTGACTTATGGGTCAGAGAAAAAAACAAATAAAATCTCCAAGAATATAACTTATGGACTATGATGCATAAAATGGTTGACAAATATATTTAACAGTATATATGATACAGGCGTGGTTCCCCAAGAGTGGTTAGTGTCAACTTTTATAAATCTTCCAAAAAACCCAATGCGAGAAAGTGCGAAGACTATAGAATTATAAGCCTTATGAGCCATTTACTTAAAACATTTCTAAAGGTCATTCACAAAGAATATATACAAAATGTGAGGAACAACTAACAAGAACACAATTCGGATTTCGTGATGCTCTGGGAACACGGGAGGCCCTTTTTGCTGTACAGGTGCTATTTCAGAGATGCAGGGATGTGAATTGTGACATATACGTATGCTTTATAGATTACCAGAAGGCATTTGACAGAGTAAAACATGACAAATTAATAACTCTAATGCAAGAAATTGGAATTGACAACAAAGATCTTAGATTTATCAGAAACATTTACTACAATCAAACTGCCAAAATCAAAATAGAAGACCAGTTAACTGATAAAATTGCAATAAGACGTGGAGTACGACAGTACTCCCCTCTTTTTACGTGGAGTAAAACATGACAAATTAATGACTCTAATGCAAGAAATTGGAATTGACAACAAAGATCTTAGAATTATCAGAACATTTACTACAATCAAACTGCCAAAATCAAATAGAAGACCAGTTAACTGATAAAATTGCAATAGAACGTGGAGTACGACAGGGTGTATTTTGTCTCCATTGTTGTTCAACATTTATTCTGAATGGGTATTTAAGGAAGCTTTAGACGGTTGTGCGAAGGAATACTAATAAACGGTGAATGGTTGAATAACATTAGATATGCAGATGACACTATAGTTTTTGCCGATAATCTGAATGACTTACAGATATTAACAAATCGCATAACAGAAGTCAGCAACAGATACGGACTAGCTCTTAACATAAAAAAAACCAAATTTATGACAATTAGTAAAAAACCAATACTAAACGCTCAACTTCAATCAACCAAATATCGAAAGAGTCGAACAATATACATATCTAGGCACCAATTTAAATAGCCAATGGGACCACTCAACAGAAATTAAACAAGCGAATAATAAAATCAAAAGCAGCATTCGTTAGAATGAGAACCATTTCAACAGTCGAGACATATCATAAAAACAAAATGCCGTCTATTGAACTGCTACATATTCACAGTACTGCTCTACGGAATGAAGCATGCACACTGACTGTTGCATCTATGAATCGGCTCGAAGCTTTCGAAATGTGTGTTATAGGCGCATCTTACGTATATCCTGGGTTGACAGAGTTACTAATGTGGAGGTCCTGCGTAGAATGGGGAAAGAATGTGAAATTCTCATGACCGTCAAAACTAAAAAGTTGGAATATCTAGGACATGTAATGAGAAATCCAGAACGTACGGCCTTCTCCAGCTGATTCTCCAAGTAGGAAAGTAAATGGTAAGAGAGGACCGGGAAGAAGACGCATTTCCTGGCTCCAAAATTTACGAAAGTGGTATAACACGACTACCACTGAACTGTTCCGCGCTGCAATAAATAAAGTAAAGATAGCTGTGATGATCGCCAACATCCGATCGGATAGGCACTTTGAGAAGAAGAAGAAGAATATAAGAGAATACATACCACCGTCAGAAGAAAAATAAGAGAAACCAAAGAGAAACAAAAAAAGATCAAGGTCAAGCAATAGAGGAGTATCAGAGTCGAAATGATAACTTCAATGTTCAGAAAACATAACTGATTAAATCTGTATGTGAACCAAATGAGAATTGAACGTGTCTCACAGTACAACTACTTGGGAAGTATAATCAATGAGTCGTGAACAATACCCAAGAGATTATGTGTCGCATCGGAAAGGCAAAAAGTGCATTCTTGACTATGAGCTATGTGTTCAAGAGCATGACCGCATTTTAGAACAAAAATAAGGCTCCTTAAATGTTACGTGAACTCAGTGCTTCTGTACGGAGTAGAAACGGGGACATTGAAGGCGGAAACTCTATCAAAATTCAGGATTTTGAGCTATGGTCACATCGTAAAGGACAGTAAGCTGCAGTACTTGGAACATATAATGAGAAATAAAGGCAATAAACGAGCTACTTCAATGCATTTTGCAAGGTAAAAATTAAAGGAAAAAGGGCCCCAGACGAAGAAGAATATCCTAACTTAAAGCATGGTATAAAAAGACCTCAACACAGCTCCGTATAGCAACCAACCAATCATCACATAAGATGTCGACATCATATAGGTGTTTAGGGGGCTATTATTTTGTAAAAGTTGAATTAATAAATGAATTTATTTATTTGTTGTTATAAGAAGAAATGTATCGTCCGTTGTGTAATACTGGGTTACAACTGAAACAAACAAATTTTACAAAAGCAATATATTAATGCACTAATATCTCTTGCAGCTATCCAACAAACAATAAATGCACAGAATGATCGACAACGTTCGGAACAGACAGGCACCCTAAGAAGAATCCGATCTTTTTGAAGTTCTCACTTATATTCTGATTCTTTGCATTATTTGTTTGCTCTATGTTACTTAGCATTTTATATTTGTCTTTCTTGCCACGCTATCTGATCTTAGGTGTCTAATTAAGCGATGGTAACATTTATTTGCAATAAATATTCGCCTCTTCACTTCCTCCGTAACGTTATTATCAGACGTGACTAGGGATCCCAAGTATATAAAGTTTTTTACCCCCTCTATGTTGTATTCTCCTATTGTTATATTTTGTGGCTGCCTTATTTCTGCGTTTTTACTTACCTGCATATATTTTGTTTTGGTCTGATTGATTTTAAGACCACTATTTTGTGCAGCTCGTTCTATTTGGTTGTATGCCTCTATCATTTCTCTTCTTGATCTTGCGATTATGTCAACCCTATAATAATATAAAACCCTTATAAGACCGGTACTCACATATGGCTCAGAAACCTGGAAACTAAATGTCTAAACTAAAAAACTAAAAGAAAAACTCACTAAAAGAGAGGAAACATTGTTAGCCACCTTCGAAAGAAAAATCTTGCGACACATATATAAGGGCACAAAAGAAAACGGAATATGGCGAAGACGATACAACTCTGAACTATACAAAATATACCAGGATCCGGATATTATAACATTCATTAAAATAGGACGGCTGCGTTGGATAGGACATGTAGAAAGAATGGAAGTAGGCGAAATACCAAACAAAATATTCAAACAGATGCCAGTAGGAAAAAGAACAAGAGGAAGACCGAAACTGAGATACTTAGAACAAATAGAAAATGATATAACAACCTTAAAAATAAAAAAACGAGAAAAAAAGCACGAAACAGATCAGAATGGAGAAGAATCCTGGAACAGGCCAAGACCCAAAAAGGGTTGTCGAGCCAGTGATGATGATGATGTTACTTAGCTTCTCTGAATGCGACTGGCACTTTTGTTTCCTTACATTTTGGTCTCCTCATATTACATTTTATGTTATTATTCTTTTTTAAACCTTTTTAAATCTAAACCTACATTTATAAACAACACGAACATTAACTGGTAATATTCAGCACCCTGATAACTTTTAACTTATAGACATCAATAACGGAATCTCTTGCTCACCATTATGTAATCAATTTGATTTTGTATTATGTTTAATGATTGATCCTGTGGAGAGACCCATCTATTCAAGTATACGAGTTGGTGGTAGTTTGAAGAATGTATTTAGTATTGCAAATTCTTCTTCATCTACAAACAGTTTTAATCTTCTTCCTCTTTTATTTCTCTTCCCTAAACTAAAATCACCGTTTTTTCCTTTGCCAATTTTCGCATCAAGTCACCCATTATAATAGTTACATCTTCTTTTAGATTTGTTTAAGTGAATTTATCAACAACTTATAGAATTGCTCTACTCTTCTTCAGGTTTATTTACATTTGTAAGATATTGACGTAACTGAGGAGATACGATTATTCCAACCCATACATATTTTGACTGTTATTATTTCTTGAGCGATACACTATTTGGTTGTCAACAATACAAGCACCAGTATTTGGTTGCCTTATTTCGCTTATGCTCATTATACCTATTCTAAGTCTGGTCATTTCTTAAATTTTTCTTTTAACAGTTTTACGAGTTTCTGGTGTCG